>NC_056730.1:497672864-497890364 GCF_019279795.1 Protopterus annectens | reverse complement strand
TCCATAGGTATCACAAGGGATAAGAAACTAAGTAATGCTACTCAACGCCAGAAGTCTAAACCTCAAGATGCATGCACTCGAAACTCTCCTTAGCATGGAGAACATTGATATCTGTGCAGTAACAGAAACCTGGTTCAGGGCTCCCGGGAGCACCCCAGCACTACCAGGTTATACCTCATACCATGCTTTTCAGCCCCAAAACTTGGACCGAACCACAAAAGGAGGGGGAGGATCGATATTCATCAAAGATACCCACATCTCCAGGTTGGTGGCAAAGCATGAAGCATCAGAGACTATCCATGTGCAACTAACAGTGGGTAAAACTGCCTTCCAGTTTATAGCCTGCTGCAGACCACCCTCCCAAACCCAGGAACCCCACTCGGCCTTCCTGAGAACACTGGAAAATATGAAAGTCTCTCCAAACACCATTATATTGGGCGACTTCAACTACCCAAACATAGACTGGGAGCATTGCTCTAGCTCCAACACCCTAGCCCAAAGGTTCCTAGAATTTATAAACTCAAATGCTATGGAACAACTTGTTACCACTCCCACAAGAGGGGAAAACATACTGGACCTGATCATCACCAACATGGGGACTCTATGCTCCAGACCAGAAGTGTATCCCTCACTGGTAAGATCAGACCATAAACTAATCTCACTGGATATTCACATCCCGACCCCACCCCCTGCCCAGAAAACCACAGTGAAAAACTTCTCTAAAGCAAATTTCACACTCCTCAAAACTGAAGTGGAATCCTTCAAAGCCCCTGGGCCTGTGGAAAATACGGCCCAGACCACAGAATCCTTTATAAACGCATTCTATGAACACCTTCAGGAATGCATGGATCATGCGATCCCAAATAAAACCAAGACCCAATCCTCCAAAGGCAGACGTCCTGTCTGGTGGACCCCAGCCATAAACAAACTATACAATAGAAGGAGGAAGCTACTAAATGATAGAGCAAAATCCCAAAAAGGGAAGGCATCACTGATCAGTATTAGCAAAAAACTATGGGCACACATAAAATTGTCTAAGGCCAGCTTCGAGAGAAAAATTGCACAGGACACTAAGGATAATCACAAGGCTTTCTTTAGTTATGTTAGGAACCTGGGTGGTAATTCCCAGATATGCTCAGAATTAGTCCAAAATGACAAAAAATACACCGAAACCACAGACATTGCCAACATCCTAGCTGACAGGTTCAGTGCAAACTTCTCCCCCCTCCCCAGCAAAAGGGAAAATATCTATCCCAGCAGAGTGCTGCCCCCCTGACATCTCAGATGCTCAGGTAATAGCCGCCCTCTCCAAAGCAAAAAACACAGCATCAATGGGACCAGACGGTGTCCCGGGCTGCGTCCTACATGAACTCCAAGAAGAGCTAAACCCAAGCATAAAACTACTGTTCAATCTCAGCCTTACTACAGGATATGTGCCCAAAGAGTGGTGTACAGCAACAGTGGTCCCTCTCCATAAAGGTGGTGCCTCAACGGATCCTGGAAACTATCGCCCCATAAGCCTGACTAGCTTGGTCTGCAAAGCTATGGAAAGCATCATCATGGACCTCATAAATAAAGATATTGGGGACCTACAAACACTGGATCCTACCCAGTTCAGCTTTGTTAAGGGCAGATCCTGCCTCTTAAACCTGGTTGATTTCTTTGAAACAGTCACCAAGGCCATTGACGAGGGGTAGGTGATCAACACAGCCTACCTGGACCTCACAAAAGCCTTCAATACAATACCCCACTCGGGCATTATAGATAAGCTCACCAGCTTAAATATAAACCCCTATGTCACTAGATGGATTGCAAACTGGCTCAAGGACAGAACCCACATGGTTAGAATTGCTGGAGCCATGTCAGACTCCAAACCAGTTACAAGTGGTGTCCCACAAGGTTCAGTCCTGGAACCTCTCTTGTTCGGTATATATTTCTCGGAGGTACAGGCCAACACGGAAGGACTGTGGCTGACCAAGTTCGCAGATGACTGCAAACTGGGCGCCATAATCGACTCTCCAGCCGACACAAGCATCCTCCAAAAGGGCCTCATAGAAACAGGCAACTGGTGCCAGAGCCATGGCTTCAAGCTAAATGCCAAAAAGTGTATAGTCATCCCCTTTGGCAAAAACAAAGTGCCCACAAATTACCACATAGGTGGTAATCCATTAAGTACAGAAGAAGTAATTAGGGACCTGGGGACCCAAGTTGATAGCAATCTCTCATTTGACAACCACGTGGCCAAAGTGGTTAGAAAAACATTTTATATAGCCCACCTAATCATGAAGGGATTCACATCTAGATCAGGGGGCGTCATCGTGCCTCTTTACTCATCCCTCATCAGGCCCATAATTGAGTACAATACCCCTTTTGGGATGTACCTTACCAGACACCTGCAGCAACTGGAAAGACCCCAAAAGTACCTCACCAAGAGGATCAAAGGGCTCAAACAGATGCCATATGCTGCCCGGTTAAAGAAACTCCAGCTCTACTCAGTGGCCTACCGCCTGTTCAGAGGCAATCTGTGCCTGACGTATAAAGTCATGTCCAACCCGGAATTAATGGACATGCTGCACCTCAGAAAATCCAAATCCCATCGAGCTACGTGCTTGAGAGACTTGAACCTCAGCACTGAAATAAATAGGACATGCTGGAGGGACAGATTCATAACCCAGAGGCTCCCTTCACTCTGGAATAAAATCCCAGTCCAGGTTAGGCAGAGTCCCTCATTGACTCTCTTCAAGAGGAATCTTGATGAGTGGATGGGAGATCATAGGTTTACCCCAGGTATCACTTCTGTGTCACTGTTAGACAGAGGCACAGTATACTAACCTCGAAAAAGGGCATAGCAAAATACATTTAAAATGGGTGGCGAAAGCCAAACACATTCTGGCTAGGCTTATAAATGCCCTAGGGCAGATAGCCTAGTATGAACCTATGAACCTATGAACCTTTGAAGATAAAGTTTCTTCATCTTTCCAATTGATCTGGCTCACATATTTTTGTTTTATTTAGTGCTGGACTTGTTTTTTGGTGTACCTACTATTTGGTTTGGTCCATGCACTAGTTGGGCTACGTGCACTGCTGTTTTTGGTTTTTTATATAGATATATATATATATATATATATATATATATATATATATGCAGTGCACGATAGCGTGCCTTGATTATGCTCCAAAACTGGAAAAAAATAAACTTGTTACATGTTTCTGTACTGTGAGACCCAACCATATTAGCACTTTCAGAGGTGTGCAGCAATTGTTACACATCACCTAAGAGCTGTGATGGTTGGGTATATGGGAAGGGTGTTTCTTTCGGTCCTTGAATATCTTTCCTCCTATGCCCATGGAAGTTTACAGATGTTATCCTGTAGCTTATTTAAATTAGGGCAGTATCAAAACTGTCCCTCACTTTTTCCTTACTTCCTGTCTATACAACACTTGCTAAGTGCTTCACTGGCTTTCATAACCAGTAAAACACTTCAGCTTTTGTTTTTGTAACAGGTAGCACATGGCGTAGATAAAACTCTGTGCACTACAAAGAGTTATGATCAGATCTCACTGACCATAACCACTCAACATGGCTGTCAAGATTCACCTCTCAAATTTCTCTCTCAATGTGAGTTTCGTAGCATCCATGTCTCAAACATATAGCGATGTGGTTATGATCAGGGACCTGATTATAAGACTCTATATTACCAACTAATCTGTGATTAGAAGAGTTAAGGCTAGGATTTATAATCCCATAAGGGGATGGAATGCAAAACTAAATGCACATAGGATAAAACTGACCACAGACAAGACAGCTGTCATGGCAGCAAATGCTGGAAATCAGAAGTGAAGTCAGAATGAGGAGGTCAATGCTAGAATCAGAGAGGCTACAGCCAACTGACACAGTGTGTGAAGGAAGAATGCCAAAAATGCTGAAAAATAATATGTACAGAACAGTAGTGTGACCAGTACTTCTGTACTGTACAGAAACCTGAGCAGTAGAGGCAGACCCAGGCAATGAAGCTAAAAGTGATGGAGTTGAAATGAATGAGATGAAGGCAGAACGCACACTGTTGAACAGATGAAGAAATGATGACATCAGATGCAAAGCCAAAGTATCTCCAATTACAGAGAAGGTCAAAGAATTGCAGAGAATGTCAAAGAGAGCAGATTATTGTGGTTTGGGCCCATGTGTAGGAAAGCAGTCGATGAAATATTGATGAACATTTGGGAGAGTTAAGAAGGAAGGAAAGATAAAATTAGTTTGTACAACAAAGAAACAGATGGATTGCATAATGGAAAGACCTATAACAGTCAGGCATGACTGTCAAAGAAGGAAGGATTTCAGCTAGAAATTGCTTTTTTCACCACTGCTGCGCATCGCTTACTATATAGCAAGCACAGTGATTGGCAGTCTGCAAGCTTGCCTACTGTGTTTGCACAATGGTAAGCGATGTGTAACATTTTTAGATGTTGCAAATTCAAAATGAGCACTTTCTCAGTAAGTGTGAGATGTGGATGGCTGGGAAACAGCACCATATAAACTGCAATTGGTGAGAAATGCTCACTAGACATTGAGCTTGAACTATGGCAGGCATGTCTAGAGTTGCTGAAGGGGGTGTGTGCCTTTGGGTGCAGCATTGGGATGTCCAGGAGTCCAAGATTTTTTTGGACTCCTTGTTATAGATCATGGGCCCAGGTTGTTGCAGCAGAAATATTCTGAATCAAAATATAAATCTGAAACCTGGAATAGTGTTGCCAGGGCCTTAACCAGTGCAACAGGTATCCCTTGCACAAATACGCAAAGCAGACATCATTTCAATGAGCTCCAGAGTAGGAAGTGGGATACCCTTGACCTTTGGATTGGAGAATGTTGGGCAGGGGGCTCTCCACAGATATGTAAATATCAATTTATTTGAGTAATTTTAAGAGTTAATAGCTGAATATAGTCAAGACTAGTATTCATAATGATGTTCTGTTCTATTTTGTTTTTTCCACAGCTGCTGAGGAGAGTCTCAAATGTTCAATCCCATGCTGTGCATCTAGCAAGAATGTGAGAAGCATGTGGTTTGTCTGCATCAGAAAAAGTACTGTTTAAATAGTATATTAATAATAATAGTTTTTATAGTAATTGTGTAGCATTAAAAGTTAAGGATTGCTAAGTTGGTATTTAATAGAGTTGTATCAAATTGAGCATGCATATCCCAACTGTAAAAAAAAACTAGGCATGCTGTAATCTGTAGTACATGTATGCTGCAGTCTTTAGTACAGAGCAATGGTGTCATTTCTCAAATAATAGTAGGCATGCACCTCTAAACTGTAAAAGGAAAAGTATACATCCAGTAGTCTGCAGGACAAATGAACAGTATAGCATGTTAGCGTAGTTATCAGTTGTGGGTTCAAAAACCCCACTTCCCACATATACAATACCGTTAGGTTTTCAGCATTATTGGAAGGTAACTTCATACTTCTATACCAGTGGCCCAAATGTCTTTCTGTAATCTGTAGTCAGTATAATTGGAACATGCATATGTGGAATATATGCACACATCAAGGATTGGTGGCTATAATCTGTACTGTAGTGTGCCTCTGTTATAAACTGGGAAGTCTTAAAAGTAAGGAAGAAACTTGTCAGAGAAATTTGTAGTGTTAAAATTAAAGGTAACAGAACAGAATAAAATAATTTTATCAATGCTTTGTATGTTACATATTAAATTAAAAATGTTCTCCCTTTTTCTCTCACCCCAGCGCTTTTCTCTCTCTCTCTTTTTTGTGTTTATTATTTTCATGTTTTTGTGGGGTATTTTTTGTGTGTTTACTTTTTTATTTTTTGTTATTACAACTGCAAAATGGATTAGGACTGTCCCAGATGATCCACCTGCCCCCACTCCACCAGCTACAGTGCCGATGCCCAGCACATCTGTTGCAATATCTTGTACCATCCACTCTGCTGTCCCTGTACTACCCAGCCCCTCAGGTAGTTCTGCCCTGGAGGACAGGCCTGTGGCTCCCTCTGGATGCAGTAGCAGAGGGGGTGAGTTTATCACCCATGACAAACTGCCAGAGATGGTGCATAAGATTATGCGCCACACTGTTAGCACATGTCTACACCAGATAGAGCCCCTGCTTTCCACCCTAGTGAAGAGCACCAGTAGGAGGTGTAGATGTCAGGCAATGCAGCCAGCAGTGCAGTGAGTTGACAGTGGACTAGATTCTCACTGTCAACCACTTCGATGTGCATGGGATTGAGATTTCCCATCTTTCTCCCCATCCATGGTGTCCACCCACCTCATATGTCTTTTGCTGTCCCTGTCTCTTGTCTTGCTGGTCTTGCCTGTCTGCAATTGCTTCCTCACCTGCCCAATTTTCCTCACCCAGACATTCCTACAGCCCTTCCTCAGCATCTCTCTCTCTCTCTCTCTCTCTCTCTCAAAAAAAAAAAAAAATGGGCAGCTGTTCCACAAAAAAAAAAAAAAAAAAATCATCCTATACATTGCTCTCCATTTTGCACATGTACTTTCATGACACACATGATTATTTCAAAATTTTTATACAATTCTCCATATAACAGATTGTGTTGTGCTCACCCCTCTGTCTAGCGGTGACCGTCCAAATTCAGTGAAATTTGTATGTTTTATTTTGGAAGAAATGGCAACTTGTCACAGATAATAAACTCACCCTCCCTCCTACTGCACCCACAGGGAACCACAGGCCTGTCCTCTGGGGCAGATCTACCTGAAGGGACAGGTAGTGCAGGGTTGGCAGAGGAGGTGCTACCCAGTTCTGCACCAGATGTGCTGGAAGTGGTGCTGCAGCCTGTGAGGTAGGGGCAAGTGGATCCTGTGGGACAGTCCTACTCTGCTGTGCTGTGGGAAAAATAAAAAGTAAGCACAATAAATAGAAAATAATAAACCCAAGAAAAATAACTAAAGAATGCCCCAAAAAAGAGAAGGAAAGATTGGGGTGAGAGAAAAAAATAAAACATTAGTAACTCCATATGCAGCATACAAATCATTGAAACAATTATTTTATTCTATTCTGTTACTTTTAATTTTAACACTACAAACTCCTAACAAATAACTTTATTTACTGTTCAGACTACCCAGCTTCTAACAGATGTATACTATACTAAAGAATGCAGTGAGCAATCCTTGATGTGTGCATACATTCCACATATGTGTGTGGTCCAAATATACTGATTACAGTTTATAGCAAGCCAGTGGTGACACTGCTTTATGGCTCTAATGTTACATTGCAATATTCATGAAACCTTAACATGTTTAATACACTGTATATATTTAATATAGTTGGGAAGTGTGGATTTTGAAGGTACAATCTATGACTACTTTGTAATAATGAACTGCTGTTTTGCCATCCAGAATAATGCATGCATACTTCCCTATTACACTTAAGAAATGAATGCTCAATTTGACACAACTCTATAAGTAACACATTCATCATAACTGTTTAATGCTAAAGTAACCCAACTGTTGGGATACATACATTCCACATGTGTCTTGCGTCAATGTCAATCTAGTCACATGGGTTCAGACATTCAGTGCCCGGTCTGAGACAGCTGTGGAAAAAACAAACATAACAGAATACCATTAAGCATACCAATCCTGACTATGCTGACAAGTAGTCTCTGTAATTGACAGTTACACATCTGTAGGGTTTTCCCAGTCCTACATTCTTTGATCCAATGGTTGAGGGCATCCATCTTCCTCATCCTGAGGTCTCTGTAGAGGCTCCTACATTGTTCACCAGTGCAGAGGTTACTGGTAGCACTGGTGAGAGTCCAGGCCAGACTATTACATGCCTATCCCTTGTACTCTGAGCCAAACTAGTCCCTCTGCAACAACCTGCACCAATGTTCATTGACTAGGAGTCCAACAAACACTTTGAACTCCTGGACATTCCACCTTTGGGCACAGAATCTCAAAAACTCTCCAGGAACACAGGTTGAGACCAATGTAGAATAATGTTTTCTTACCAATTGCAGTATCATGCTTACTAGGAGTATACATTTTATGGATTTGCAACATTTGAAAGTGTTGCACATTGTTTACCATAAGACAAACACATTGAGCGACAGTGCACGCTGCCGGGAAATATGTTTGCACAATGGCCAGTAATATTAATTGAATGCACCTGGTGTATGTGTGTGGCTGTCTGGGTCTTGTCTGCTATGTGAGTGGTCCATTCATACTGTTTGTGTACTGCCACTGTACAGTTAAAGGAAATGTGGATGGTAAAAGCCATTTGTGCTAAGCAGCTCTTTGTGCAGACAGTGGCCTATAAAAAAATGGAAAATAAAGATAAAAAGTATAAAAATTGGAGAGTTAGTTGAAATGCAGACAATCAATCTATGATTTACACAGTAGAAGCTGTTAGTACACATGAAATATGACTACATAGGTCTGGATCCCGACTCTCACTAGAATGCACTGTCACAAAACAGATGGAAGGACTTATCCATCTTTGCCTCACAAAATACATGGTGTAATTCCTCACACAACCAAGTTCAACTGAATGCACAGGGATGTCTAGGCACAACCTGATATTTGAAAACGTATTCCATGTAATATATTTAGATATGGTGCACTTACTGGTCAGAGAACCTGCTTTGATTATTCCTTGGAGATATACAGCTATATCCTTCCTTTCTGTGGTTCTTGGTCATTCATCATTTATCTGACCAGTATTCAGACACATGCAGGGTGTAAGCCAGTCTATATCATTTACTTTAAAAATATGTGAGGATATTCAGTGGGTACAGTATGATATGCAGTTGCCATCAAATTAATGGAAGGTTGAATGCCACAAACAAGCATAGACAGCTGTTTTGCAGGTGGGGAGCAAAGGTGGGTTCATGTTATGGAACATGCAAGGGTATAATGTTGTTTCAATGGGGGAAGATCTAGGCTGAGCAACTGTTATTGCTCAAACAAGGCTATGTTGCTCTTGTTGCTCTCTTTATTTAGCATCCTGCTGGTTTGATCTTGTGAAAGGTGGTGAAGCTACAAATTGCTATGTGTCTCATTACTTTCAAACTTCTCTGTTATGATTTCCCATTTCAAATGTATGTTGCTAAACTGAGAGCATGCAGTGATCATCATTACTTTGGGGAGGAATTAATGTGTGAATCTTTGAAGGCTGAGGCCTACTACTTGCTAATGGAGACAGGTCAAATAAATCTCTGCTGTCACATGTGACATTAATTTCTGTACAAAATTCCCATTGTGTAGTTGCTTACTGTACTAAGAGATGAAATACAAGGACATGTTATAATATTATTATACAATACAGTATATGTTCAGGACTTACCTTGTAAATGTAGCAGTTTACACAGTATTAATTCAGGGTTGACTGTGATACAAGCATACACAGCCAACACATGGGAAGGTAAAGGCTGTGGCTCTGAGTTGAGGCTGGCAGAGGTTGTAGGGTTCCTGTATTGTGTCCCTGTTCACCCTGTAGCATTCTACAATATCACAACATGCATGATATTGGCAAGTTAAATGTGGACTGAAAACTCTTCTCTGTCTCAGCATAGGCCTATTGATTGCAGCGGCAGCAGAAGCAACATTGCCTCCAGCCTGTAGCATGTACAAATGTAGTTAAGCAGCAGCAGCAGCTCCTAACTTTCTGTCTGTGTAGACTTTCTGTGTCTGTACTCCACTACTTTTGAAACCCACAGGAAAAAACAGCATGGAGTCTAAATGGTTGCTTTATAACTTTGTGAATAGCTCCATCAGATTAGTTGATTAGCATACAATTCAACCTCTTAGGCTGTAATTAGCATCTCTGAAACACAGTCTAGACATTGCAGTCCATTAATAATCTATTCCATTATAAAAAGGCAAATGTGTAGGTAGCCAAACCGATGGTAAGGATACTTGCTACATGTTCAGCAAAGAAACTATTTTCCAAGCTATCTTGACAGAGGGCTATTGAACTCCAGTAGGTATGCTGTATTTTCTACCTACCTAATGCATATGCTGGAATATAGCTATAAATAATGTGAAGCAAAGCCTTTTACAATGGTATTTTTATGTATTTGTTATAAGTGTACTGATAGCATGGCCATGTTTGTCTAGCCATTTCAGAGGTACAAATGATTGACAATACATGAAAATAGTAAGCTGTGTGACACATATGTACAAATGTTTCAGGGACAGGTCCTTTGAATGCATGTTTAGCATTTCCAATGTGTTTTATTATCAAAATGGTTCATCTGCCTGTTCTTTAATGGTTGGGGAAGCAAAGAGAATGCACTATGTCACAAACTAGAATGGAATGTTATTTTGGGGGTGGCACAGTTGAGTAAGTGCTATGGCACATACAAGGATATGCTACCCTAGCTACTCTTCTTGTTTTGTATCCTGCTTTGCTGTCAGTATTTCACATATTCTGTATATGTTATGTTTTTCCATTGGGTACTACTGGCTGTCTACCTTAACTATTTTATCTGGTAACAGTTACTTTGTAGTTATATGATAGTTATATGTATTATCATTCTGTTGTGTTTTAGGACCGAAAATATAACTGAGGAACAGACACCCCCTCCCTTCAGTGAGGCAGAAAACAACATAATAATGGATGATCTACATCAACATGGTGCTTTCATTCTTGGAAGGGGTCATCCCAATATGCCAGAGAGGCTAAGGATATGGTAGGCAATCACTGATAACATAAATGCCTTGGGCAGCCACGACCATACTTATGAGCAGGTGCATTACAGGGCCACTGACATGATCACATCTACACAGAGGCATGCAGCTGCTGTTGCCCGAGACCAGAGGGTAAATGGAGGGTGGGTCAACTACAGAACCACCTCTCACCCCCAATGAGGAATTGATGGCTAATCTTCTGACACAGGCCAACTCACATAACAGTGGCCCACAATATGTCCTTGATGTGAGTGCAACTCCTTCTCAGTCCCAGGAAGAGCTTCCAGATAGGCTTTGTTATATGACCAGTTCAATACTGTTGTATAGTAAAACAATTGAAATAAAAGTAACTTCTGTGTTGCTTGTGGTTTTGGATAAGTTCAGTTCGGAGTTGTCATCCATGTACTTCTTAAAGTAAAATGTCATGCTGATTGAGAGGAGTACATGTAGTACCTCCTGTCTTACTGTTAAATGTCAGGATGTTGACCTTATCTTGCTTAACTTCTCTCAGGACTGTCAGGAATCCAACACCTTAGGCCTTCTGCAGGTGGTAATCAAAATCAAGTTATTTCAGTACTGCAGATCAATTTTAGTAATCTAATGTATAATGTAGGCCTGTTGTGTATATTGCTGTGCTGTCTGAAGTAGTGGTAGCACTGTTAGTTGTTTAGCATATATTGCACCATAGCAGTGCAGGTATTAATGTATGCCTGTGCTTCTCCCTTGTTTTCACAGGTGATCATGGCAGTGGGACTGTGGGCTCTGTGCCATCTAATGTCAGTGTCTCATCAGACACTGATGATGGTGGCAAAACTGAGGCATAGTCAGGGGTGTACAGGTTGAAACTGACACAGAGGTTGACATTCAGCCACCCCCTTATTTTTCCCTGGACACAGCCAGTAGGCCTACACCTACCCAGTCCACTGAGCCCACAGATATAGGACAGGTGGAGTGTGATGACGTTGACCAGGGAAGTGTGGCTACTGTGGCTTCAGTGCCTGTTGAGTCTGACTGTAGCCAAAGTGCTGGTGAGGTGCCACACAGGATGGTTGATAGGGGTGCTTGGAGGGAGCCTGCTGTCTCTTCTACACCTACAGTAGGTGTCCCTCCCTGTGTCACTCAACATATGTTTAGGGCCATCTGGGGGGCACAGGCACATTCAGAAAAGAGCTCCAAACACATACCACGATGGATAGCTAGCATTGAGATTGGCTATGTTCATTCAGGCTCTCACACACATTTTTTCACATGGAGAAACCCTACAGACACACACATAGACTGCCTGCTTCACTTTCTCCCTTACACACACTCACTGACCTTTTGTGTCAACCTAGGCCTCCTGATCCCCTCCCAGGCACCCTGTGCAAGTGAGGATAGCTGTGCCATCTCCATGTTTTCTGTCTTTTGGATTCAGGGATACAAAAGCTTTGTGTCTGATGCACAAGGTGCATAGCTACATTAGTGCCTAGTATATCTGTATTTGTGTTGTTGAAATGATAATTGTACCAGTCAGTTATACTTGCCTTGACAAATGTTACAGTGCATAGCATTATCGTGACAATACTTACTAATGTATTCTCTTGTAAGGGTTGTGAAGTCAGGAAATGCAATGTGTGTTATTACTTTATAACCTTACTCTTTAATGTTTTCCAGTACAAATGTATGGTGCACATCATAAGACACACTGTCACATACAAATCTCAGGATTGTATGACAGCAGTGTAACATGCAAATCTCAGGATTGTATGACAGCAGTGTAGTCAAACTCATCAGAACAGTAATTTATTTATTTATTTATTTTTATTTTTTTATTTATTGACATTTGTTAACTGGGTTAGTCCAACTGGGCTTGTGACCCATTTTCAGTGGAGACCCGAGGAGAAAAGTCCAATACAACAGAAAAAATACAGTTTACAAGATAAAATGCCAGAAGTAGTTATATATACAACTTTGTACGTGTGCATTCAACATATGGAAATTATACAGAGATAAAAATTCTTAAAGTCAAGGAAGAAAGATATTAATAGTTGAGCAGGATAACTAAGTATGTACATTATTTACATTAATTCAATAAATAAACTTCAAGAACTTCAACAGTGGTGGTTAAATATCATTCAAGAACTTCAACAGTGGTGGTTAAATATCATTTTAGTAGAATGAAATTTTTTGAGGTGGAAGAAATTCCTATGTATAAAGAGAAGGGGAGAAAACAGAAGTAGATAGGGGCAGTTAAGTTGGGGCTTGACAGGGGCAGGTTTTGGAGTTAAGCAGATGAAGTTTAAGTTTCTCTTTCAAATGAGATGGGTGTACTATACTGCATATTTCTCTAGGAAGTTTATTCCAAACTTGGGCCATAGAGTACTTATATAGGAGTTTTCCCACTGATTTTTTGGGATAGTATATTTGTAGTAGATGCTGGTTAGATGTCCGGAGGGTACGAGGTGGAGAGTAGATGGTGATGAAGGAAGAGAGAGCAGGACAAGCATCAGGTTTATAAAGAATAGTGTCTATCATTTGAAGTTGGGCTAATAGCAATAGATGTGGGAGTTCTAGCCAATTGAGAGAGTTAAGAGGAAGGCAGTGGTGTGTATTGTAGGGAGAGCCGGTGATGAATCGAGCTATCTTATGATAGGTTTGCTGGAGTTTGTTTAGGGTAGTAGTTTGTATATGTGTGAGCACAGGGGCAGTGTAGAGAAGTGATGGGAGAAGCAGAGCTTGAGCAAGGGAGAGTTTGGAGTTAGTAGTTAAGAATCTTTTGTACCAGTATAGTAAACCGAGCTTTTGATTTGTCTTCTTAATGCATTGTAGGATGTGTAAGTTGAAATTGAGTCCATCATCAATAATAACGCCTAGGAATTTGGTGTTGGATTCGGGTTTGATAGTAGTGTGATTTGAGGAAGTGATGGCAAAGGAGGATTTGTGGTGAGCTAGAGACTGAGGGAGAAATAGTAATAGTTTGGTCTTTTTAGGGTTTAGGATGAGTAGATTAGTAGATAACCAGCTTTCTGTGGCTAGGAAGACCTGTTGAATGAGGTCTTGGAGTTCAGAGATGTTATTTGAGGCAGAGATCAGAGTAACATCATCTGTGCATTGTATGAGGGAAGATGTATTGCAAGCTGTATGAAGATCATTGGTAAAAATGTTAAATAGAAGGAGCCCTAGGATGGAGCCTTGTGGGACCCCTGTTGGGACAGATAAGAAAGGACAGGAAGAGGTGAGCCATTTTACTGATTGCTGCCTACAAGATAAGTAACTGGAGAACCAGGCAAGGGAGTTGGAACTCATATTGAGATTAGCAAGTTTGGATAGTAGGAGAGTATGGGAGACTGTATCGAAAGCTTTAGATAAATCAAGGAAGAGACAATATACCAATTTGTTATTATCTAGGGCCTCAGCAATGCTATGAGTGAAGGATTATAGGGCAGTAGTTGTGCTGTTGTTGGGATGAAAACCATGCTGGGTGGGATTGAGCAGGTTGTGATTAAGGAGGTGTCTGAGTAGTTCTGAATGAATAGATTTTTCAAGTATCTTAGAGAGGGGGGATAGAATAGATTTAGGTCTATAGTTAGATGGGACAGTTGAGTTACCACCTTTATGCAAAGGGATAGTGTAAAAGGATTTCCATAATGGAGGGACAGTAGACTCTTGTATAGATCTGTTGATAAGTATGGATACTGGGTAGGCAATGGAGTCAGCAGCAAGTTTAAGGAAGGAGGGAGGTAGGTTATCTGTAGAGAGAGAGCAAGGTTTGAGTTTTTGGAGAAGTGATCGGATGTAGGAAGTGGAAACTGGGTGTAAGGAAAGGGGGGTTTGTTGGATGGGTTGGGAGGGGTTGTCAGAGTAGTATTACAGCTGGAAGGCATGAGTGTTTGAATAGTTTCAATGAAATGTTTATTGAGCAGAGTAGCTGTTTCAAGAGGAGGTAAGTTAGGGTAAGAGGAGGGGTTTCCGGGGAGCCAGGAGAAATGATTTTATTAATGGATGTCCAGAACTTTTTAGGGTTTGATTTGTTATTTAATTGGGCAGTGTTATAGAAGGACTTTTTGTCATTGTTGTTATGCTTTTTAATGAGATTTCTCAGACATTTGTAGTTGTGAAATAGGGGTAAGTATTTAGTTTTTATTCAAGCTTCCCATGCTTTGTCCCTTTCAAGCATAAGAGATTTTGTTTTTTTTTTGAAAGCCAGGGGGCATGGTTAGATTTTAGTCTGATTTTCCTGGTAGGGACGAGTGAGTTTGGGGTGTCAAGGAAAATACTATTAAATCTATTTGTGGCATCATTGAGAGGGATTTGCGTAAGGATGGACCAGTCTATGGATGATAAGATAGAATTAAATTGGGCTAGGTTGGAGTTAGAGAGTTTGCGACAGTCTCTATAGAGGTGAGATTTGGGTAGTTGGAGGGGGTGTTGAAGGACAGAGATAGGTAGGTGGTCACTAAGTTGGTCTGGGTGAGTTGTGGGGGTATGGTATAGTGAAGGAGTTGGTTAGTATCCAGTCGATTATCAAGCCAGACTTTCTATGTTTATGTAGATGAGTTGGAGATGATATAAGCTGATGAAAACCATGTAGATTTATACTAAGTTGGGGAGAGTCAATTTTCAGTTTGGACCAGTCTATATTGACATCACCCAAGATGAGGGTTTCATGTGGTATGTTTTAGGAGAACCAGGATAAGTTGTTTCCTGAAAGGATATAGATGGAGGCAATAACTAGTTTTTTATGGGTGTTGAGGTGGTAATTTAGAACTAGGAGTTCTGCTGGATGAAAGTCAGGGAGGGGTGAGGGAAATGGAGAGAGGTTGAGTAAATTTGAGTATAAGATGGCTACACCACCTCCTTTTTTTGGTGTTCTGTCTGAGCGGCAGATGTTATAACCTGATGGAGGTATTTCCTTACTTGAGATATGTGGCTTGAACCATGTTTCAGATAAAGAAATAATATGTGGGGTAGTATGGGATATCCATGCCTGGAAATCAGTGATTTTGTTGGTTAGGCTCTGAATTTTGAGGGCATATATGGATAAGTGATTAGTAGGTGGAGAGTCTGGTAGAATAGGCAGGCAGGAGGGAGAGATGTTAGAGGGTGTAGGGGAGGTAGTGGCAAAGGGAGGTGGGTGGTTGTAGGGGCCAGGGTTGGGGTGGATTTCGTCAGATGCAAGTAAGCTATTTAATAGATAAAGCTTTGTAGTAATGGCAAGATGTAGTTTATGCAACTTAAGTTTAGGTTTATAAGTAGGAGGGAATGCTTGCACTCTGTATAGTTTGTGATAGCATGAGGTGGGAAGGTTGAAAAGGGTGGGGGAGATATAAAAGACGGAGGTTGCATTATGGTTGTTGCTGGTAGTACAGGTAGGAGAGATAGATATTGGGCTAGGAAGGTAGTTATGATAATCGGTTAGAGTTGAGAGTAGAAGGAGAAGAGAGGTCGAAATTATAAGGCATTTCATTGTTTATGAGTGGGAGGGGAGAAGAGGTGTGGCTGTGGAAAAGGTTAAACTAAAGGAAGTGAAGAAGTAGAAAGGGTTAGTAAGAAGTTGATTGTAATTGGATGTTTGGGAAAGGAAGGGGTGGGACTGGATGGTATAACAGAAATTGTAATGGGGTGGTTGAGAATGGGGGTAGGGTAGGGGAGTGAAGTGACCCTGAGCATAGGGAAGGCGAACAGAGCAGGGCTAACATCCAGGTCACAGTAGCACGCACAAGAAACGATTAGTGAAAATCAGTAAAAAAGTAGTATGACAGGCTAGGGAGAGAGAGATAGAAAAAAAGGTGGATGATATAGAAAAAAAAGACAGAGAAGAGTGTGTACTGAGAAATCAGTCTTAGGAGACAAAAACAGCAGTAGGGGAAAATATCAGTCCAAGCTAGCAATTGCTAAGGACACAGGAGTCTATTGAAGTAACACTAGGGCAGAAGAAACGGGAGAGGAAAAAACAGAAAAAAAGTCAGCAGTGTGAATTTAGCAGAGGGACAGTATCAGATAGTGAGAAGAAATAGTTAAAAAGTCGCAAAAACAGAAGCCAGATACATGACAGACCAGTGATAGGTCGCAGGGACAAAGAAAAGGTTAAAAAGAGTGACAAAAGGTGGGCAGTGGAGTAAGGAAAAAGAGAGGATATAATGAAATAGGTTAGGACTGCTGGCATCTCTACTCCTGTGCTAGTTTCCACATAGCGAACAAGCACATTCAAAAAAACAGGTTATGCTTACACTGATACGTTAAGGAATAGTTCTACAACTATAAGCATATAAATGCAGCCTTGATGCAATGGTTGGCACTTAACTTAGTCTCTATGGACACATACTTAGGACTTCTTTGAGAGTATTCAGTAGTTTGCAGGAAATTAAAACTGGCAGCTAGAAGTCAGGATATCAGTTTCAGGTTACTTTCAAGGTAGGTTATACAGTGGCCTAGAGCATCCACTATATGCTATAAGGCAAGAGGAGGGGAAGTTAGATCAGAGACCGTTTCCAAGCAAAAACGGAGACTTCTATAACAAATGTAGACAGTGCAAACAGAAGTCCTTACAATACATCAACTAAGCTTAAAAATAAAAAGAGTAATAAAATGTAATGATCTCATTTGCAGGAATCTCATCAGATACATGTAGCAGCTGGAGAGACCACAGGGCTTTCTCATCAAAATAACACAGGGTCTATTAACCATGACATGATGTATGTAGGTAGATTAGCAGACATGTCACTGTCATCTGTCTGGTATTGCATTACATTGTAACAGTGATTCTAAGCCTATTACTTTTGGTTTAAGCACTTGGGCTTCAAGCCAGTTGTCTAATATTATGAAGGTTTATAGTCTACACTCTGGTGGGAGGACAGAGTAGCCTCTGCCCTTATGACCTGGGAATTGCTGGTAGAATGCTTATTGTGGCTGTTGTTCAAAGTTTCATTGTTATGATTTAAGCACTTGGCCACCAAACCAGTCATTTTACATTAGGAAAGATTGTGGTGTAGACTCTTGGGGCAGGGGAAGATAGCCCACACCCTTCTCGGCTGGAATTTTCTGGTTTAAGGCTTATTGTGTCTGTTATTCAGAAAGTGTTTTAGTTCTGGTTTAAGCACTTCTTTTACAGACCACTTATTTCACACTTGGTAGGTTTATTGTCCAGACTCTTTTCTGGGGTATTCTACTGGATTACTGCTTTATTTAAAATGTTTGTTCTTCTGGTCTGATTGCAATTTTCTGCCCTTTGGATTTCTAGGACTTCTGCATTTTATATCTTAGGCTTGATTCCGGCATGCGGAATATAGACTGTTTGGTATCACTGGTGCACTAAAACCAACCTCTTACATTAAGAAGGTCCCCCTGTACCTTTTTGGCAGAGCTGTGAAGACAAGAACCCATCAGACTTGAGGATTGCTAGAATAAGGCTCCCTGTTAGCCTTTCTCTTGTTTTACTTGTTTAAAATAGTTTAACTTTGCTTGTATTCCAGTGTTGTGTTTTGGGGTATTTGCACTCAGTTTACCATAGCTGCTCAGATATTGCACTGCTGCCCTATGAGCAACTCAGGTGTGCATTGTGAAACATTGACATGATTTCTAACCCTAGCCCTCCATAGAATAGACATTTCTTTAGTCTTACACCAAAACCTGGTCCATCTAGCCCACTCCCCACTATTTATTACAGTATATACCTTCTATAATGGATGGAGAGTTTCCCACAATGTCTCCAGGCATCCTGATGCAACAGAACTATTGCCTCATGTATACTAACAACCAGTTACTGCTAAAACAAAGTAATACAACATGGTAGAGCTGTATCTATACTATGAATTTGATATACTTCTCTCACATAACAAGAAATCAGATACCAAACATGTTTTCAGCACACACAATTCATCTGTTACACATAATCTCACAACACATAAACCCACATATGTGGAGGTACTCACTAGAAACATAACTTTCTCTATCCCTATTCCCTCACACTCTCTCATGGGACATTGGTGATGTGCTGATGCTAACTACAGGACTCCCTTTCATTGTCGCTATTGTTTACTGAACAGGGTAGCAAATTCAACTTGAATCCACCAAATGCATACCCTTCTATCTAACAAACTCTAAAGGGAACAGAGCCAATTGCCCCTATTATGGACTCAACAGCGACAAGCTTCAAAAGTAACCGTGTAGCAAATCCAATGTGCATCCACCAAATCCATCTCCCTGTATCTAACCAACTCTAAAGGGAACAGAACCTCTATCATGGTCTCAACAGTGACTAGCTACAAAAGTAGCCTTCTAGCAAATTCAACAAGCATCCACCAAATCCATCTCCCTGTATCAAACTAACTATAAAGGGAAGAGAACTAATTGCCTCTATCATGGACTGAACAGTGACTAGCTACAAAAGTAACCTTGTAGCAAATCCAATGTGCATTCACCAAATCCATCTCCCTGTATCTAACCAACTGTAAAGGGAACAGAACCAATT
The DNA here is from genome assembly GCF_019279795.1 of Protopterus annectens. Classification (NCBI taxonomy): domain Eukaryota; kingdom Metazoa; phylum Chordata; order Ceratodontiformes; family Protopteridae; genus Protopterus; species Protopterus annectens. The sequence continues at coordinate 497,871,251 of NC_056730.1, read as the reverse complement.
GCCTCCATAGTGACTCAACAGCAATTAGCTACAAAAGTAACCTTGTAACAAATCCAACATGCATCCACCAAATCCATATCACTGTAACTAACCAACTCTAAAGGAAAAAGAACCAATTGCCTCTATCACAGACTCAACAGCAACTAGCTACAAAAGTAACCTTGTAGCAAATCCAACATGCATTCACCAAATCCATATCACTGTAACTAACCAACTCTAAAGGGAAGAGAACCAATTGCCTCTATCGCAGACTCAACAGCAACTAGCTACAAAAGTAACCTTGTAGCAAATCCAATTTGTGCCCACCAAATCCATCTCCCTGTATCTAAGCAACTTTAAAGGGAACAGAACCTCTATCATGGTCTCAACAGTGACTAGCTACAAAAGTAGTCTTCTAGCAAATCCAACGTGCATCCACCAAATCCATCTCCCTGTATCTAACCAACTCTAAAGGGAACAGAGCCAATTGCCTCTATCACAGACTCAACACTGACTAGCTACAAAAGTAGCCTTGTAGCAAATCCAATTTGTGCCCACAAAATCCATCTTCTTATATCTAACCAATTCTAAAGAGGACAGAACCAATTGCCTCTATCATGGACTCAACAACTAGCTACAAAAGTAACCTGGTAGCAAATCCAAAATGCATCCACCAAATCCATCTCCCTGTATCTAACTAAACTCTAAAGAGAACAGAACCAATTGCCTTTATCACAGACTCGGCAGTGACAAGCTAGAAAAGCAACCTTGTTGGTGCATAATAACTTAAAATTGTAAGGTGACACATAAAGCCTGCCATTAGCAAAGGTACATCACCGAGTCCCCCGGAGGCCTCTCTCCTCCATTTCTCCCTGTGCCCTAGTTCCTAATCCAGGCTCACTTCCACCACGTATGCTCTTTTTTTAATTGTTCTATAATTAACTGACCTGTCCCTATTTATATTATCTTACTTGATGAAGAATATTCATCTCTAAAATCTAAATGTTTTTGAAGTAAATTGTTTTTTGGAAGCAAGGTAGAAAATATATTCATCTCTCAAACATTTAAATTGCTTGAATCAATTTGTTCTGTGGAACCAAGGTAGAAAAGAAAATAAGAACAGAGAGCTGTTACCTGATGTAGTCTTACCTCACCCAAATTTCACTCCAAACACAGCAGGAATTTGTAAACATGTTAATGATTGTTTCTCTCAACCCTTGCTATAGCAACCAGGGTCTGACACTGGTTTTTGTTGGTCACAGTGAACATTTTCATAGGTGGATTCAGTCACTAAGTTGTAACAGTTCTTCCCTTCTCACAGGATCCTTTGCACCCATTAAAACCCCAGATAACACCCTGTGCCATCTTTCTCTAGCCCTATTCCCTCACACTCTCTTACGCGATACTGGTGATGTGCTGATGCTAACTACAGGACTCCCTTTAATTGTCGCTACTGTTTACTGAACAAGGTAAAGGTCTTAGTACTCTATCGCATGTATTTACTCTCATGAACTACTTTCAACACCAGCCAGTGCTGTCTCTGTAACTTAATAATGTAAGCAGTCCAGGTGTTTGTAGCTACAGTCAAATGTGGTGTCCTTAGTAATTGGAACAACTGAAAATATAACTTATTGATGTGGATTACCACAGTATATTAAACCTGGTTTGTGATATCCAGCTGTACTGTAATCTGGTTGTTATATTAATCCATCTGTACATGTCTGCATTGCACTATAATGGTAGCCAATCAGACATGTGATTTAATATTGTACTATTGCTTTCACGCTTGCTACTTTCGTACTGAAAGTGTAGTATACTAGTTATCTAGCGCACAATAAACCAGGACTATATTATACTGGTGGAATGCTGTTATCCTTTTTATAATACCTACCTGCATTAATAATAATTGTGATTTATGCTGTTTTGCTGAAAGTCCACCTAATGCTATGTCTATACTTATGTTATAACATCCTGTTTGCAAAACTGCTGTCCTTCAACTGTCTTTTGTATTGCATTACCCAATTGTTTTAATTTAGAACTATACTGCAAATGTATGCTGACAGTCTCACTCCTTTACTATACTAAGGCTAAAGATTTAACTACCTCCCAGAACTTTACTATCCAATCTGTAACACTGCTCATCCTTTCCAGATGCAGTCCATCTTCCAGACTTTTACCCTTACAGTCTGCCACTCTCTGACTGCCTCACTAGCGTACTTCTGTCCTGTCCTTTCCTCCCTCTGCTGTCTTCTCCCATTTTTCCCTATTAACCACTACTTTCTACCATTGCCTCTCTCAGCTGTCTTCTTCCATTTTCCCCTATTCACCACTACTTTCTATCCCCTTCCCTCCTTTACTACCCAAGTCCAGGTTGCTGATTTTATCTCACTTCTAGCCTTACGTACCTTAATGTTGCAGACTTGCAGGTTGAACAATTAGACTTATCCTTCTACCTCTCCCTTTATTTTTAGGTAGCAAATCTAATCTGTGTCCACCAAATCCAACTTCCTGTGTCTAACCAACTTTAAAGGGAAAAGAACCAATTACATCTATCGCAAACTCAACAGTAACTAACTACAAAAGTAACCTTGTAGGTTCATAATAACGTAATATTGTAAGGTGACACAAAACCTGACATTACTGAAAACATAACAGAGTCTCTTGGAGTCCTCTCTCCTCCATTTCCCCCCATGACCTAGTTCTTAATCTGGGTTCACTCACACCATGTATGTTCTTTCTTTAACTGCCCTATAATTAACTGGCCTGTCCTGATTTAGATTGTCTTATTTGATGAAGAATATTCATCTCTAAAATCTAAATGTTTAGAAAATATATTCATCTCTCAAACATTTAAATTGTTTGAATCAATTTGTTCTGTGGAACTGAGGTAAAAAAGAAAATAAGAACATAGAGCTGTTACCTGATGTAGTCTTACCCCACCCAAATTTCACTCTAAGCACAGCACAAATTTGTTAACATCTTACTCATTGTTTCTCTCAACCCCTGCTGCAGCGATCAGGGTCTGGCCCACTCCGTTTGCCATCTGAGCTAACTTTATTCCCCTTCCCTACCCCCATTCCCACACATTCCACTTATACTAAATTTATACTCTGCACATCTTGTGACCTCCCACATAATTATCCAATCAACCTCTAATTACTTATCCCACATACTCCTCACTCCTCTCAGAACTTAAGCCATATCCAAGTCTTTAACCTTAAGTTCTTTCTTTTTCACATTTACAACATTCCCTTATCCTCCCACCTCCAATACCAGCAACCTCTCACCAAAACCCTCCCTAACTATGATCCTAAATTTGACAGTAACTTCCCTACTACTTCTGCTCACCTCCCTTTCACCTTATCATACTAATCTTCACTATTTAAAACCAACATCAACCTTAACCTACTTCAATTACAGACAGTTTACTTATACATCATTTATCTTCTCTCCCTCTCTACATAACACCTCACTTACTCACCTATTTCATTACAAAATATTCTAGTTATCCCCCACCCTCTTTGTTAGACTTCAACTTAAACATCTTACTCACAACTTCTTTGCTCGCAAACCCAACCCATCTGTCACCATCATCTTGCTAGCAGGTGACATCCACCCTAACCCATGGCCATGTACATCACACCCAGTCTCTACCCAAACAATCCACTCCCAAACCCATCTAACAACTATCCCCACCCACACTGCATTCCCATCTCCCTGCATTCCTACCCCATATTCTCCCCAAAACTTATCTATTCTATCCATCACTGTATATAGCTTATTGGATAAAGTTACTGACCTTCATGTATGGATCTCACATTACTCCCCTCACATACTAGCACTATCAGAAACCTAGCTTAAACCCCATATCCCTAACACAGATATTCTACCCCCAAGCTACAACATCTATCAACTAGATAGAACCACAAAAAGATGAAGGTGTAGCAATCACATACTCTGACCAACTGACCCTCTCCCCCTACCTGTTACTTTACCAGACTTCCACCCTGCATAAATTCTAATTCTAAATTGCCACCTAAACAATTACAAAAAACTCTCCATTGCCTCAATATATATATATATATATATATATATATATATATATATATATATAAATATATATGAATATATATATATATATATTTATATATATATTTATATTTATTTATATATATATATATATATATATATATATATATATATATGTGTGTGTGTATATATATATATATATAGATATATATATATATATATATATATATATATATATATATATATATATATATATCCCACCTGGTAAGAACATCTCCATCATTGAAAACATACTTTCCTGGGTGTCACAAGATATAGCTTATGAAACTATCATGCCAGGAGATATAAACATTGATTGGAATACCCTTGATACCAACTCCCCTGTCCATAGCATAATTTATTTTGGCTTTACTTAGCTAATTACTACCCCTACAAGACTTAACAAAAACTCCAAAAATGGCACAACACTTAACTGGATCCTAACTAGCGACCCCATCTCTACCATAACCCTAGAAAACTTCCCGATGCCTTGGGTGATCACTTACCCATCAGTATACACAGATATACTCCCCAGCTAAATAAATCACATCTACACAAATTCTACCGTAAACTCACTGACTTCAGCCCCATCATTCTCAATGATAGACTGTCTTCTATTAATTGGTCTAACCTACACTCACTTCCTCTCAATGATGCTGTACTCAAATACAATTGCATTTTTCTTGCGTTACTGGACTTACTAGCATCCCCTTGCAAAATAAGTATAAAATCAAACTATGCCCCCTGGCTCAGTAAAGATACTAGTACACTAATGCACAAAACAGACTCTGCCTGGAAAACATGGGAAAAAACAAATCCCTCACTCACTACTAATTATTTAAAGAGCTAAGAAATCACACCAAAAACAAATATATAATGATAAGAAAGCATTCTACCTGAAGACACAACCTACTCATCAATCCAACCCAAAAACTTCTCGAGAAATATCAGCTCTATCCTTCACCCTGGTAAACCTCAAACTCCCAGCCCTCATCCTAACATCAAAGACCTTGACACTGCATCTCTCCTTAACCATTTTATTGATACCATTAGCAAACTAACAAATGACAACCACAGCCCTCTCAAAAAACACTACCTCAAACCACAAATATTGAAACATGCTTCTCTTTCAACCCCATCTATACTGCCTACATAAAGTCTCTCCTTCTAAAACTTAAACCTTGCTCTCCCTCTGCTGGCAATCTTTCCGCCAATTTCTCAGACTAGCAGCTAACACTATTGCCTATCCAGTCTCAATGCTTATTAATAGAGCTAGTAAAGAAGCTGCTGTATCCAACATTTGAAAATCTTTCTACGTAATTCCCCTTCACAAAGGTTGCAACTCCACTGACCCATCCAATTATACACACATTGCTATACTATCTCAACTGTCCAAAATTTTGAAAAAAATCCATACATAACCAGATACTGAAATTCCTCATCCGCAATAACCTCCTGACTCCTATCCAACATGGATTTTGATCAAATCACAGTACCTCTACAGCCCTTCTATCCTTTAGTCACACTGTTTCTGAAGATAGAGATAACAACAAGCAGGTCTCACACCTGTTTGTAGACCTTTGAAAGCATTTTACATGGTATCACACTCCAAACTACTAAATAAACTAGCTAACTTAAATCTTTCCACCTCAGCTCTCTCTTGGTTCTCCAGCTATCTCACAGACTACAATCAGTCAAATGGCAGTCTTCTTGTTCTACTTTTTTACCTATACACACTGGCATATCACAGGGCTCTGTCCTGGGACCCCTTCTTTTTAACATCTTTACCAATGACCTCCATTCCTCCACTACCCATTCATCCCTCATATAATATGCGGGTCTATATTAGATGATCGAACTTTCAAAAGTTCAACTGTCATATGGTCAACACCATATGATCGAACTTTTAAAAGTTCGAACATCTAATAAAAAATAAATGACACAAATAACCTACCTGAACGTTTTAAGTAGGGGGCAAGCCCCCTGCACCCCCCACACCCCCTGCTCTTTAAATATACCAAATCCGAGATCGCACTGCAGTGCAGAAAAGGGAAATCTTCCAATTCTGTGCTGTATGGAGATCTCCGTTAAAACATTAAAACTTTCAAAAGTTCGATCATATGGTGTTGACCATATGACAGTCGAACTTTTGAAAGTTCGATCATCTAATATTGACCCATAATATGCAGATGACTCTACTCTGATCACATACTTAAACTCAATCTCACAACTTCAGACATACAGAACAATCTTTCCTTTCAGTTGAAAGATGGCTAAATGAAAATCAGCTTATTTTGAATCCTTTCTCCATCTCTTCCCTAAATAAAACCATCATTAACACTGAAACTCACACAAAATTACTAGGAATGACAATTGATGCCCAACTAAAATTTGACTTACACATCCAGCAGTCGATTAAGAAAACTAATCAAAAACTTGGACTTCTATAGCGCAACAATTTTTTTTTCCCTCCAATTCCTGACTCTCCCTGGCCCAAGTCTATCTACTTCCTAGTCTCCTCTATGGAGCCCCTGTTCATACTAACTTTCAATCCTACCTGTGCTCCAAACTTGAACAAACTTACAATAAAATCGCAAAATTTGCTGCTAACTTATTTAATTCCATCCACCATTGCCTTGCTCTCAATAGGCTATACTGGATTAAACTTCCCCATCGTCTCAAATTATCTCAACTACATAACCCACTTCCTTCTCCATAAACCCACTGCTTGTCCCTCTCTCTACAGTCTGGTCACTTACTATACTGCCTCCCGTCCCTTCCGCAATTCCGACAAATTCCTTCTCCAAACTTATAAGTCCAAAATGAACATTTGCAATCTTTTATATAAATCCTCCATAACAAAATTCTGAAACAACCTCCCCAACAGTTTATGTAGCATTACACACACAAACAGCTTCAAAAAAGACTAAAAAAACTTTCTCCAGAAAACTGGTTTATACTCCTGCAAGTACCCTGCCTAATCCTGATTCTGTCATCTGTCTCTCCCACTTATGAGCAGTACGTCTTCTGGTTCTACTCTATGTAATGCTATTGAACTATATAATCTGTATGGAATGTATCATGTTTATATCTGTATAATTACTTTTTTTCCTATTATGTTTCTTGGTCTATTTTTCATACTTATACAAAACTTTGCTATCTTACTATGTTTGTGTACTGGGAAATTTTCTTGGTTACTTTTTTGGTGAAACCTATTAATATAATATTGCCATTATTTTTTCCTTGGAGCTTTTCTCCTCGGGTCTCCACTGAAAATGGGCCTGTGCTCATTTGGACCAACCCAGGTAACAAATTTGAAATAAAATAGTAAAATAAAATAAATAAACATTGGAGACGTCCCAGCGCAAACCTACTGCACACAGTGCAGACCCAACAGAATCTGCTAAACATAGTAATACACACACACACCAATGTTTCAGCCAATAAGTTTCTCAGGAAAAACACCTCAGACCAAATGTCTTTCTCATAAGCAGCTTCATAGTGAAACACACAGATGTCCCCCCTTACCAGGCTGGAAAAGGAGAGGGTCACAGTCAGCTGCCTGATAGGTGCCATGGTACGTCAGATCATGCACGGACTCAAGTCTCTCAACAAGTACCATTATGTCTCTGTTGTAGTCCATTTTGCAGTGAATGACTCGAGATATACCTCACTGTATTATATGAAGGTGCTTGTCTCCACCATAGTGGCCTTTTAGGCAATGTTAGAAGTAAAGTCCCATCATAAAAGTATCCACCACAGACAAACTGAAGATTTTACTGCTTAATGCATGGAGTGCAAATCAAACTGCACTCACTGGAAGAAATCCTTACCTTGACAGATGTCCATGTCTGTGCAGTCACACAGACATGCTTCAAGTCTGCAGAGATCACCCTGGCCATGCAGGGGTACAATGCCTTCCACATATTCGCACATCAAAACGAATGTGAAAGAACCAAAGGTGGAGGTGTATATACCTTCATTAAAGACAAATACACCGCAAGAATGCTCAAAGAGTATGACTCTGTAGCGCTACTCCAATTCAAACTAACTGTATCTAAAACCCCCTTCCATATTATAGAAAGCTACAAGTCCCCCACCCTGAACCACAAGAACCATTCTGCCTACTTGGACCTAATTCATTCACTCACTATACAGCCGACACCTTGATCATGTGTGATTTCAACTATCCTTCCACTGATTTGGAGTTATTTATGTGCGCAAACACAATCACTTGAAGGTTCCTGGACTTTGTCAATACACATATTGTGCAATGAATAGTTTCCACCCCCATCAAGGAGGTTGAATATCCTGGGCTTAGTACTGATCAACACAGTGGTTCTCTGCACTAACCCGTGTGTGTTGGCTTCCCTGGTCAGGTCAAATCACAATTCAGTCTCATTCACATTCACAATCATACCAGACACGACCTGAAGAGCAGAAAGGATGAAACATTTCTCCAAAACAAATTATAGGCTCCTAAATGATGCCATAAAGAGTCACAACCCCACTGCTGCCACTGACAACAATGACTGATATACAGAGGTGTACACAAACGGCCTGTATAAATAGCTATACAAATGTATAAAGTTAGCTGAACATGAACAAATCAAACAAAGTTCCTCACAGAAAACAAGATACCCTAGTAGGAATCAAACATACATGGGTTATACAGCAAGTGGAAGAAAGTAAAATCTAAAACAAGAAAGAACTGACTCAGCAGAGGAAGGACACCCTCCACAGCTTGCACAGGGAAATTATCTATCTTGGAAAGTCCTGTAAAGCCACATACAAACCTAAAGTAGCATCCCTAGCTAAACATAATCATGAGGCACTCTGTTGCTATGTCAGACATCTAAAATTGAAGACCCAGCTTTGTGACCAATTAGTAGTGGATGATACCACTCATACTGACCCTGAAGACATCACCAACCTGCTGCCAAACAGTTTGTGGCAAACTCTAATCCCCTGCCCCCATCAGACATACCCCAAAGCATACCTATCACCTGTTCTCTACCTAGTAACTTCCTATGAACCTGAGGTCACACCTTCCTGGGTTCCAGGCCAGTGTCTAGAAATGCCCTGGTAGGCTGGTTGGTTATGCAATAATCTGATATAGCTGATTTGATCAGAATTGTCTGTTGAGTATATGACAACAGTGTCTCATGTGCTGGTATAAAATGATCTCTGCCTCTCTCTCACACACACACACACACTTGACTGTAGTGAGAACCGAACCGAACCTCTACCTAAGTGCACAGACTACAGAATACAGTACTATATGCAAGCACCCCAGCATATATCTAACTTTTAAATGGCTGCAAGTGAACTTATGATAAATGACATCAGCAGGAAATGTGGGGGACAGCAGGTTGTGAGGCCTCCGTAGGCACATAGAGTCATAGGTTCATATGAGGCCAGTGGCCTGACTGTACAGTATATCCTAGGTGTGTAGAAACCTAGCTGTGTAAAAACACAAGTACCCTTAATGAGCATAGTTGGATGTTTTAGTTTAGCAGAGTTAGGTTGCCAGCACCACTTACTGGCCCTTGTCCATGAGGGAGCACACATTATATATTACACATTGTGGTGTGGCTGATATATGTGTGCAAAAAATACTGAGACCCCAGGGTTTTAGTTCTTAGGGGGGTGGACAACACGTGTATATATTGTAAATATATGACGTATACTGAGAATGTGCCCTGAAAAACTAATCATATGCACAGAGATTAGTTGAGTTTGGACTGTCACCAACAGAGAGAGAGGTGACAACAATATAATATGTTGTATAACCAATTGGACTGATTTAAGTGTGTCAAGAAGACATGTGTGACATGGAGAGTTATGTACAGGGCAATTGTTTGGGGGGACAGGTGCCCTATTTTTTATTATTTTTTGAAGAGAGAGAAATGCTGGGAAAGGGACACAGGTATGTCTGAGGCAGGTAATTTGGCAAGGTGAGGGAACAGTTGCTGACAGACAGGACATAAAAGACAAAAGACATGCATGGTGAAGAATACAAGAGGTGGGTAAACACCATGGTTGAGGAAAAGGTGTAGACCTTGAAAACCCATGGATGTCAAGCTGAGAGACAGTGATAATTGAGTCCTCACCCATTGGACTGTCATCATTGTCACCTCACTGGACTGATAGCTGCAGTGTCTGACATATGCATCTCCTTATGTTGAGTACAATGATGGAGAGCAGTGCATAGGCATGTGGCCACAGTATGGCACACAATCCTATGCACCATTCCCAGAAGTTCTTCTCAGGTGGTATAATCACCCACTCTGCCACTGCTCCTGGAAGGAATCACAGACCGACAGAGCAAAAGTACCTGAGGGACCAGGTAGTGCAGGGGCAGCAAAAGGGGTGCTACTAAGTTGCAGCTCAGATGTGCTGGGCCTTGGTGCCATCGCCAGTGAAGTGGGGGCAGGTGGATCCCATAGGCCAGGCCTACCCTGCTGTGCTGTGAGGGAAAGAAAAAAAAAGAGAGAGAGAAAATAAGGGTTTGGGTTCGAGATTGCTCAAGTTGTCTTATTTGCTTGTTTAGGCTGAGAAGGATCATCTTCCAGGTCTAGGTTCTCACTTTTGTATTTGTGGACAGCAGCTTCTTTTGCTTACTGTATAACCTAGTTATGACAGACATGTGTCTGTCCAGGACAATATGACATTGTCCCATATATTGGTGTAAAAGGATCACAGTAAAATCCAGCAACAGCTCACATACAAACCAATCCCACCCCCGCATTTGACTGCAGTAAGAATAGAACTCCTACCTATCTAACTACACAGACTACAGAACACAATACTTAATGCAAGTGCAATGGCTCAATTCCATCCTGGAGTGTGTCAGACAACACTTTGCAGATGATGACATCAGCAGTGTTTGTTGAGGACAAGATTACTGTGTCCCAGAGGCTGCTGTAAAAGGCACACACACACACATACACCAATTTGACTCCAGTGAGAATAAAATCCTTACCCAAGTACACAGACTACAGCACTTATTGCATGCACACACACACACACACACACACACACACACACACACACACACACACACACACACACACACGCACCAACCCCCAATTTGTCTGCAGAGAGAATAGAACCCTAAGTACTTAGACTGCAGAACTCAGTACTTATCGCATGCACCACAGCACAAGTTTGATTTTAACAGGACTGCAGGTGAACTTATAGTTGATTACAGTATCAAGCCATGTGGGACACAGAAGGTTAGAAGGCCTGCATGAAATTGATGTGTAAGCTTGTGCAAGTCTCAAAAAAATGGTAAGCCATGCCATTGGAGAGGTAACTGGGGATACACACTTCTGTTCTTCTGTATTGAGATGCACACACAGTTGCCTGCAGCAAGAATAGAACCTATCTATCTAAGGACAATGACTAAAGAACACATTACTTAGCACACCAAGGCAGAAGTTTGATTTTGAACAGGACTGCAAGTGAACTTATAGTAGACGACATCGACAGGTGATGTGGGAGACAAGAGGATGGTAGGCCTGCATGAAAATGATGTGTAGGCTTGTGCAAGTCTCAGCAAACTGGAAAGCCATTGGAGAGGTAACTGTGTAGACACACACACACAGTTGACTGCATTGAAAATAGAACCTCTACCTATATAAGGAGACGAGGTACAAAACACATTATGATGATATCAGCAGGCCATGTGGGGACAACAGGTTGTGCAGCCTCAATAGGCACATAGAGTCATAGGTTCATATGATGCCATTGGCCTGATTGTACAGTGTGTCCTAGGTGTGTAGAAGCCTAGCTGTGTAAAAACACAAGTACCCTTATTGAGAATAGTTGGATGATTGAGCTTAACAGAACAAGGTTGCCAGCACCATTGACTGGCCCTGTCCACGAAGGAGCACACAACTTTATATATTATATTTGTAATGTGATTGATATATGTGTGCAAAAAATACTGAGACCCCAGGGTTATATTTCTTAGGGGGGGGTGGACAGCATGTGTATGTATTGTGAATATATGACATATACTAAGAATGTGCCCTGAAAAACTGATCATATGTACATAGATTAGCTGAGTTTGGACTGTCACCACCAGAGTGGGAGGTGACAACAATGTAATATGTTGTATAGCCAATTGGACTGATTCAAGTGTGTGAAGTAGACATGGGTGTGACATGGAGAGCTATGTATTGGTCAATTTCTTTTTGGGGACAGGTGCAATATTTTTTTTTGAAGAGAGAGAAATGCTGTGGAAGGGACACAGGTATGTCTGAGGCAGGTAATTTGTTAAGGTGAGGAAGTGTTGCTGACAGACAGGGCATACAAGACAAGAGACAAGGATGGTGAAGAACACAAGGGGGGGGTGAACACCATGGCTGAGGTAAGGGTGTGGACTTTGCCAACCCATGGATATCAAGCTGGGTGACAGTGATAATTGAGTCCTCACACACTGGACTGTCATCACTGTCACCTCACTGCACCGATGGCTGCAGTGTCCAATATCTTCACCTCCTTATGTTATTGAGTACAGTGATGGAGAGCAGTGAATGGACATACAACCACGGTGTGGCACACAGTCCTACACACCACCCCCAGCAGTTCTTCTGGTGTGGTAAAATCACCCACTCTGACACTGCTCCTGGAAGGAACCACAGGCCTGTCCTCCAGGGCTGAAGTAGCCGAGGGGACAGGTAGTGCCGGGGCAGCAAAAAGGGTGCTACCAGGTTGCAGCTCAGATGTGCTGGGCCTTGGTGCCATAGCCAGTGAAGAGGGGGCAGGTGGATTCTGTGGGCCAGGCATACTCTGCTGTGCTGTGAGGGAAAGAAAACAATTTAACATAAATAAAAATAAAAGAGAGAAAAAATAAGGGTTTGGGTTAGACATGGCTCAGGTTGTCTTATTTGCTTGTTTAAGCTGAGGAGGGTCATCTTCCTGGTCTGGGTTCTCAGTTTTGTATTTGTAGACAGCAGCTTCTTTTACTTATTGTCTAACCTAGTTATGACAGACATGTGTCTGTCCCAGACAAGATGACAGTGTCCCACAGATTGGTGTAAAAGGCTCACAGTAAAGTCCAGCAACAGCTCACACACAAACAAATCCCTCATTTGACTGCAGGAAGAATAGAACTCATTCCTATCTAAGTACACAGACTACAGAACACAAGCTCCATGGCTCAATTCCACCTTGGAGTGTGTCAGACAACATTTCGCAGATGATGACATCAGCAGTGTTTGTTGAGGATAAGATAACTATGTCCCAGAGGCTGCTGTAAAAGGTGCACACACACACACACACACACACACACACACACACACACACACACACACACACACACACACACACAAAATCACAAACACAACACCCCGATTTGACTATGGTGAGAATAGAACCCTTCCCTAAGTACACAGACTACAGTACGTTTTGCATATACACACACACACACACCAACCCCCCCCCCAATTTGTCTGCAGTGAGAATACAACCATATGTACACAGACTACAGAACCCAATACTTATCGCATGCACCACAGCACAAGTTTGAATTTAGAAGGACTGCAGGTGAACTTATAGTAGATAATATCAACAGACCATGTAGAAGACAAGAGTTTGGGATGCTTGCACAGGTGCATTGCTTCACAGTGTCATCTGAGGCTAGTAGCCTAATAGCAGTAGGCTGTTTAGAATCCTAGCTTTGTAACAAGTACCCTGATTGAGCATACTTGACTGTTTTAGTTTTGCAGAGCAAGCTGTGAACACCACCAAGTGTCCCTATCCATGAGTGAGCACACACCATTATATGTAACACTTTATATTGTGGTTGATATATGTTTGGAAATGGTAACAAGAGCCCAGGGTTGTAGAGCTTGTCTGGGGTTGTTTGGGGGGGGGGGGGTGAGAAATGAATGTATTGTAAATAACATATATATTTATTATTATTATTATTATCATTATCATAATGTATATTATTGTCATATTATATTATATTATATTATATTATATTATATTATATTATATTATATCGTTCCCTTTGTGATGTTTCCACATGCAGTTTTATGTCATACAAAGGAACTGGATAGTAAACAGCAATAATACAATATCATATATACAATTTTATAGCGCATCAAGCATTGGATTTGTGCACTGGTTAACGAAGTGTACATGCATGCAATCTAGGCCTGTTTTCACTCAGTGAAGTTGTGTGTAAAAGCAAGGTGCACTACTAATGCTTACTACTATATATCAGTCCCATCTGTACTCCAGGCCAGATTTTTGCAATGGCTTAGAGCATTCATTGAATGTATCTGTTTTCTATTTTTGTGTGTCTGCTTTCTAGGAAATCTGTTTTTTCCCTGTTTCTGCAATGTTGCTTAGGCAAACATTTTTTTTAGGATGCAGTGCATCATGTAAAACTGGAATTAAAAGAAGACAAAAGGGAAAAGATACTAAAACTAAGAAACACATACACAAAATCTATAAAAGCAGAGTAAAACTTGATAGTACACATCACAAATTTCTACATATGTCAGGATTTGAAAGTTCCCACCAATGCAGCTTCAGAAAACAGGAGGGATGTCTTACTTCTCTTGGTCACACAAAGAGCTTTGCATCAACAAAACAGAAAGTTATTCTTCACACAACCAACAGCATCAGAATGTACACTGCTATCAAACCATCAGCTGTGATGTGTACATTTAATTCTTATTACTATATCTGGACATTGAGCAGTTAGTTAGTGATCACACAACCTATCACAATTATGCTTACAGATATACAGCTCTGTGTTACCTTTCTGTATTTCTTGATTATTCATCAGTTATCTAACACATGCACAGTGTGTAAGCCATTCTATATCATTGGCTTTAACATGTGAAAAGATATTAACTGGGAATAATATGATATGCTGTTGCCAGCAAATGAAGTCCAGGTTGGATGGCACAAACATGCATATACTGTTCTTTGGGGGGGGGGGGGTACCATAGCTGAGTTACTGTTATGGCAAAACTCAGTTACTGTTATGACACAAACAAATCTGAAGGCTGAAACTGCAATGTGTGTCATCACTTTCTAACTTCTGCCTTCAAAGATTTACCAGTACAAAGGTATGTTGCTAAACTGAGGCTATGCAGGGAACATTAGAATTCTTCAGAGGTGTGACTGTGGGAATATTTCATGCTCGAGGCCTACTAATTACTAATGGAATTTAAGTAATATAAGTGTCTGGTGTCAAATGTTCAGGTGCTTTCTGTACAAATCCACCACTATTTACTTGCTTACTGTACCAAGTTAGGAAATACAAGGATATGCCATGATATTATTAAAGAATATACTCTAGGTTCAGGACTTACCTTGCAAATCCAGCAGTTGACACACCCTTAGTTCATGGCTGACTCTGTCTGATGCAAGCAGTACACAACCAATGAATGGGAAAGTAAAGGTTGTGTGAGTTGCCTGGCATCAATTTTACTGTATGTATGTAAGTAGGAAAAAGATATTAGAACCCCAGGTGGTTAGTGAATGTGCTATTCATCATCTTTTAGCCAAAGTAAGGGCATACTAAGCATGCCTACATCTGCCCACAGGGACAGCAGCTGAGGGTTCCTCCTCCTAGTCTTCCTGTGACTGCGGCTGTGGTGACCTGTGTGTTGGTGGGGGGATGTGTGTCCTTTCCCCTTGCTGATCCTACTGCAGCTATTTCCACAGGATCAGATTGTGGAGCATGGCACATACTGTGAATATTTGTCTACATGTGTGTGGATATACTACAGGACTCCACCAGATGTATCCTGGCACCGTAACCATGACTTTAGAAACCAAAACCCATGCTCTGGGATGTTTCTGAGTGTGTGCCTCATTATGGTATTCTTCCATGGGCATGTGTGCACTTCTGATGGGTGTCTTTAGCCACGGTTCCATGGCATAGCCAGCAGCACCCAGTAAATGGCCCTGTGGCATGTCCCCCCAACCAAACATCTGATACAGCTGGGATGTGTGCCAGATATGGGAGTCATGATAACTGCCAGGGTTGCCAGCATACACATTCAAGATAATTCCCTGGGCATTTCATATGACTTGCCAGTTGTATCCCTTGTGGTTAATGTAGATTCTACTCTGTTCACCAGGTGGTGTCTTAATGTGTACATGAGTGCAATCTATAGCACCCAGTACTTCAGGGTATTTCACTACACAGTGAAACAGTTGCATATTGCTGGCTCTATCTTCAGAACTACTGGGAAAAAATATGCGCTCACTGGCATGTAAAGCATAGCATCCAGAAATTAGTGGAGGATCTTGGAGGTTGATGCCTGTGACACACCCATCATATCCCCAGTTGGTCTTTGAACTGTACCAGTAGATAATATTCTAAGGGCTATACATACCTTAGTTTCTACTAGGATTGTTTTCCCTCAGTTGGTTCTGGCTCTGAGTTGAGGGTGACAAAGCTCACAGAGTTCTTGTAATGTGCCCCTGTCCACCCTGTAGCTCTCTACAATCTTCAGCTCATGTAGCACCTAGAAAGTTACCTTGGACCTGAGCACTCTTCTCCTTCTCAGCCTAGGCCTATTGTCAGCAGCACCAGCACATTGGCTTCAGACTATAGCACATGCAGTTGTAGAATACCTGCAACAATCCCTAGCATTGTGCCAGTTACAATTTCCTTGTCTCTACCCCAATGGTATTGAAGGATAAAGGAAAAAACAGGATGTAGGCTACATGGATACTTTATACATTGTTGAATAGCTCCACCATATTGGATTGGTTGATTAACATGCATTTTACCTGTTTATGCTATAAATAGCATCTATTAAACAAACCTGTTACTTGCTCATTAGTGCTCTATGTGCACCTTCGCTCGCCTCTGTGCATCTTCGCATGAATAAGATAAGCATAGACAAAATTGATAGGTCCTCTGTTCTCAGGATATCACACAAACATGGACCATAAAAAGTGAAGGAAAGGTTGCACACCCTGTAGTCAGACCCAGGACCATCTATATTCCAGCCCTATCACATACATGTGCTGCCACAGGAATAGTTACATACAACACAGAGAAACTTGCCATTCATTCCTCTGTTTCTCGTGGTTGTGCTAAGTGCCACTTCACACAAAGATGAAAATTAAAAAATAAAATTTGTGGACAGATCTGATACATTTTAATGAACACTAAAGAGGATGATGCAGAACGTAAGAATTCTGTACTGCTTACCTGCACTTTCACCCTTCACAGCCCTACATGTTCACCTCTACAAGTGTGTGTAACCAGACACACCCCCCTGATGTCAGCAGTCACTGTTGCCATGCATTCAACACGAACACTTTGAAAGTGCCTGCACAAAGTGAACATCCCTACACAGTTATTCGTTTTTGAGATTCATCAGTTTTATTGAGTTTTGACCACATTTGCATCTTCACCATGCTGTCAGCCTGGAATCTACATGGTTAATAACTGTGTAGGCAGGGAAACTGCACGGGAGCCAAATGCTGTAACAGAGGAATACTGTAATCCATCAGCTACATCCTGCACATGCATACATTACACTATAATACTCTGTTTCATGGAGGTTTGCACATTTTAGCAGCCTGCATTACTTACAAGTATATTCTACATTTGGGGATGGGGGAGTGAAGCTGAATTTATGTCATGACACTTAAAAGGAATTATTATAATTGTTACACTCATTTTCTAGCATCCACCCTGTGTTATTAGGTCAGAATATGTGTGGTGCTATAGGTTAAGGGCAGTTCTGTACAAACGTTTTGGAATATACAGCCAACATGGACACAGAGTGTACACAATTGCTTTAGAAGTCGTTGAATCACTCTGCCATGTTGATTTGCAACATTAGCATGAAATTCAGCTACTTATGCTGTAATTTGCATGCCAAGAAAGTTTTCATATTTGTGTGCTACATGGAGTTTACTAAATCTAAAACTTTTTGCACCTGTGTGTGCATTGCTTCACAATGCACACATGTAAAATTATCATGTAAGCTTTATTGAATCTCCCTAAACATTTTTCATAAATGAAGAAAGATTACAAACTGAGAAACTATAAGGAGGAAAAATAATCTGGAATATGGGAAATGAGATATGCTCTAAAATAGTCGTGTTCTGTATAAATACAGTAAATATATTAGTTGTAACTTTAGTAAAAAGGGGAAGATTAACCATTGTAGATTTAAAATGGAAATAACAAGTCTATAGAATTTTAATATTGCATGCTTATAGTAACTGTAGAGAAAGGGAAAGCTTATTTCATCAGATTTTTAGACTATGTAAAGATAAATATGAGTATTATAATAACAGGAGGCATTAGTTGTGATTCAAGAAGTAAACGTAAATAGAAAAGAAACAATATAATAAAATGTTAGAAAAGGGGTACGTATAGAACTGAAATATAATTTATAATATCAGAAGGCTTAGTTATAGGAGAAGGGGAGGTAGATGAAACAGGATTTTCTGATTATCCTGCAATATGGCTAGAGATAAAGGAAAACAGAGAATATATAAAAATAGGCAAAAAAATAAAAAGGATAAATGAGAAAGCATGGAATGAAGAAAGAAAGAAAGAAAGAAAGAAAGAAAGAAAGAAAGAAAGAAAGAAAGAAAGAAAGAAAGAAAGAGATTAGTAATACAGTTATAGAATGACCATATTACTATGCGAACATTTTATAAAAAATTGGTCTGAATGGTGGGTAATATTTAAGGATAAATATATATATATATATATTTTAAAGTGCCAACATGATGTGAAAGCGGTAAAAACAAAAAAAGTAAAAGAACATATAGCAATGCATTGGGAGATTTAGAATATAATGACAGAAAGTACTCTGAGAAAGAAAAAGAATTATATGAAAGAAATCAAGAAAAAATACAAGAATTTTCATATAAGCAAAAATATTTTTATAAGGAAAAAGAGAAGTACTGTGTTACCTAAACAGATTTGTAAATGAAGATGGTTGTGTAATGAGAGAAATTCAAAATGTACAAAGATAAATAGAGAGAACTCATGAAAAGATTGTGGGCCAGATTCATGAAGGCTTGCATGGAGTCTTAGAGTAGAGTAAGACTCCATGCAGCCATCATGTCCGATGAGCGACCCAGGAACAGCCTGCAGGGGCGTGTAAGAGAGCTCCTAAAATGGCTCTTACACGGACAGGGCTGGGATATGCAAATTACCTCAATTGCAGGCAAAAGGCATGCAAATGAGGTAGATTTGTGATTCAGGAAACCTGAACCTGTCCGAGTAAGAGCAGTGTTATTTGCAGAAATGTACTCAGTTGACAACTGAGTACCGTTCTGCAAATAGCAAAATGGAGCCGTGACAGCTCCAAATAAAGGTTGCATCCAGTGCAGGAAGCATGCCAATGGCCAAATATACAGCCATGTGAAATATTTCCTGATGCAATATGAAAATAAAAATATTTTATTTTTTTTCGCCGATTTCCGATGTTTAAGCATAGCGCAGTGCCGCGCAAACAGGCTGCACTCTAAAACCCAGAATACTAAAAATTAAAACCCACAAATGTGGATTTTATTGAAATTGTTAATGTACAATGCAAGGAAATGGCAGGCCGAAGACAACATGGCCACCGAGTAGAGGTTGCTAAGGGGGGAAGCTCAGTCTAAGACACGTAACCAAGCATTAGTAGGCAATCCTATGTAAATGAGGGTTAGGATAGTGAATCGCAAGTTTACATAGCAAATGAGCACAGTCAGTGGAGTGTAGGAGTAGGATAAGGGGAGTAACAGAGTAGAAGATAGGTGACATCATGAGGGGGCTATGTATGAAAGAAGTGAAGCTCATTGGAGCAGAGTGGCATGTGTCAGCTGTCATTTACACATCATGGAAAGAGGTGTGTCAACAGGTAGGCTAGAGAAAGGCAGGAAATGGAAGGTGTATGCTGTGAATAACACCAAAGTTTCTTGCTGAGTGGGTATGCATGTGTGTGTGCACGTGTAAACCCGAGTAAGACAGAGTGCATGCGTGTAGGCATGAGTGCGCGCATTTAAGCCGGAGTAAGCATGTATAAGGCTGTTTAAAGATTTGTAAGCGTATTTGCACTGGTGTGCACGCGTTTTAACCTGAATAAGCAAGTTTTAGTCTGTGTAAGCATGTGTGCGCACATGTTAGCTGCTATGCGCTTGTTTGCGCATGTGTGCGTGGCGCTCCCCCCTGAGGAAACAGAAAGGAAAAAGGAAGCACAACAAATAGTAGGAAGCTACCAGGGAGTACTAGCAGAGATAGCAGGTGAAAACAATCAGAATCAGGCAATTACACAGGCAGTACACTAGCCCAGCACAGCCTAGCACTTAAAACTCTGCAAACAACAGTCCATTATGTTTCTCACAACAGACACTGCAGTACACTAATAGAAGTGAAAACTGAAAAAGCTTTACTGAGACAAAGAAATGTTAGGGGCTGCCATTGCTGTTATAAGGCGACATATGCAACATGCTGAGGGTGGTGACAATGTAAATGCTGCTGGACAGCCCACAGTGAGGAGACGGAGAAGAATATACAGGCCCAGGGTAACCTACCAGGGGTTACATGAGCTGGAGATAGTGGAGTGCTATAGAGTGGACAGAGACCTCCTGCAGCAAATTGTTGAGCTGTGCAGGCCACGCCTCACACACAGAACCAACAGAGGGGAACCCATCCCAGTGGAAACCAAGGTATGTGTTGGTCTAAGAATATTAGCAACAGGTACCTTCCAGAGACCAACTGGTGATATGATGGGGATATCACAGGCGTCAGCATCCAGGGTACTGCACCAGTTCCTGGATGCCATGTCAGCACATGTCGGTGATCGTGTATATTTCCCCAATTCCTGTGAGGTATTGGCCAGCAATATGCGTCTCTTCCAGCAAATAGCGGAGTACCCTGAGGTAGTGGGTGCAATAGACTGCACGCACATACGCATCAAAGCACCAGCCGGCGAGCAGGGTAGGGTCTACTTCAACCACAAGGGCTTCCCCTCCATCAACTGCCAGGTCATGTGTGATGCCCAGGGCATAATACTGAATGTGTGTGCAGGCTGCCCTGGAAGCTACCATGATTCCCATATCTGGCATCTGATGCAGCTGTACCAGACATTTGCCAATGGGGACATCCCACATGGTCACCTAGTGGGGGATGCTGGCTATGCACTGGAGCCATGGCTGATGACACCCATCAGAAATGCACACACACCTGAACAGGAACGCCATAATGAGGCACATGCACAAACACGTAATATAATAGAGCTTGTGTTTGGGCTGCTCAAGTCATGGTTCCGCTGCCTGGACACATCTGGTGGAGCCTTGCAGTACTCACCAACTACATGTACCCAAATTGTCATGGTATGTGCTATGCTACATAATATGATCCTGCGAAAACAGCTGCAGTAGGGCCAGCATAGGCCTGGGCCAAACAGCCCCCCACCATTGCCAAGGCCATCACAGGCAGAGCGTGACTCGGAGGAGGAACAACCTGAATCTGCCCCAGTAGGCAGAAGGAGGCATGCCCAGTATGCTTTGACCTTGGCAAAGAGGCAATGCATAGCACATACACTGGCTCAGTAGGAACTCTGGAAATAATACCTCTCTCCGACTCGCACATATAGTAAAAGGGATGCCTAAGTTGACACTACCTGCTTTCAAACATGTACAGGGAGTGTAGCATGTGCATCCGACATAGGCAGCCCTGCAGCACCACCTAAGGCATGATTGCCATGTGTTAAGCAATATAAAGCAGTGCTAAACAGCATTTACCACCATGTAGTATATGCAAACAAAATCGCACACACCAACTAGCACAACTGTGGTCAATGTTCAGTAATATTGGGCAACGTCCAGCAATGTTGGTGAATATTGAGCAATGTCGGACAAGCCTGGTCTAAGTAGGCCATAGCTGAACAAAAGCCAACATGCTCACATTTGCTTAACTGGCCCTTAAGCAGTCTGGTCTGCTCAGTATGAAAATATAAAGCAGTGATGGGCCTCGAACGCAGGATACTGTGCACTATAGCCAAAGTACTGAACCACTAAACCATGACAGTATTGCAGTGGTCAGCCTGTATGAAGGAATGTTGATAAGTCTATGCAAAGTATTTCATGGAAACCCTACAGGCACAGCATAATCCTTGTCGAGTTATGACACAAAGGTGAGTCCTGCAGTGAGAACAGAACCTGACTTCCAACACACACAGTATAAATGTTAATATCGGTCATGTTCGCACACATCAAAAAATGTAGTGGACCTCAGATAGCAACATACTGAAAGGTCACACTGGGCATGCTCACACACTTGAATAAATGAGACAAATGTCAGGCGACAAAACACGGAATGGCTGAACTGGGCATGCTCACACACTTAGGCCATGTCTGAGTACAGCAGTGGGCCACGCATATCTGGCAGTTGCATGTGTTAACCCAGGAACCTGTCACTATACAGCAATCCGCCCTGTGAACACAGTTATATGACAACAGACACATCTATAATATAGTGGAACCCTGTCATAATCAAATATGTTCTTCAGATACCGAAGTTGTTCATAGAAACTGGTAAAGCAAAGATGATAAAGACCTGCAAACAGTATCAGCAATAAACATTGTGCATCTTGAACATTAGCATAGGTTCAGAGGTCGATACTAGGCTATCTGCCCTAGGGCATGTACAAGCCTAGCCAGAGTGTGTTTGGCATTTGCAACCCTGTCAGATTACTACACTGTGTGTGTTAATAGTAGGTCACACAAGATAGCCCATGTACATTTAGGCTAGTGTGCCTCTGTCTAGCAGGGACACAGAAGATATCCCAGGGGTAAACATATGACCACCCATACAGTCATCAAGATGTCTCCTGTAGGTGGTCAGTGGGTGGCTCTGCCTATGTGAAACTGGGATTACATTCTGGAGTGAGTGGAGCCTCTGGGATAAGAATCTGTCCCTCCACAATGTCCTATTAACATCTGTGCTGAGGTATACGTTCCTGGAGTGTGTAACTCCAAGGGAGTCAGATATCCTGAGGTGGAGCATGTCCAGTAATTCTGGGTTGGGTATATCTGTAAACAACAGGCACACATCATATCTGAGTAGGTGGTAAGCGACTGAATAGAGCTGGAATTACTGCATCCGAACTGTGCAGGGCATCTGTGTGAGTCCCTAGATCTGCTTGGTGAGGACTTCCATGGCCAGTACAGTTGCTTCAGGTGTCGGGTAAGGTACAACCCAAATGTGGCATTGTAACCAAGCATGGATGTTATGAGTATAGGGGCACAATGACCTCACTCGATCTAGATGTGAAACCATATGGGATAATGTGGCCCACATAGAAGGTGTGTCCAACCACTTTGGCAACGTGAATGTCAAAGACAGTACGAACAAGTCATGTCCCCAAACCCCTAACAATGCCTACCATATGTAATGGAGTACAACCTATGTGGTAATGTGTGGGCATGTTGTTATTCCCAAAGGGGATGACTATGCAACTATGGCATTTAGCTGTAAGCCATGGCTCAGGCACTAGTCATCCATCTCTGTGAGACCCTGTTTGAGTATGCATGTGGCAGCTGGATAGTTGATCATGGCACCCAGTTTGCAGTCAAGTGCAAACATGTTCAGCCATATTCCCCCTGTGGTAGCCTGTACGTCAGGCAAATTTATACTGAACAAGCGAGGTCCTAGGACCGAGCCGTGTGGGATGCCACGTGTAACTGGTGTATAGTCAGACATGGCACCTGCAATTCTGACCATGCGGGTGCTATCCCTGATCCAGGTATCAATCTATCATGTGAGACATGTGTCCATATCGACGCTGGTGAGCCAATGCATAATGGCCCAGTGGGTTATTGTGTTGAAGGGTTTTGCAAGGTTCATGTAGGCTGTGTGGACAGCCGTCCCTATGTCAATGGACTTGTTAGCTGTTTAAAGAATACAAACAGGTTCAAGAGGCAAGATCTGCCCACAACAACAATGAAATGTGTAGGACGCAGTGTCTGTAGGTTCCTGATGTCTATGTGTATGAGTCCCATGACAATACGCTCCATAGCTTTGCAGAACAGGCTAGTTAGGCTTATAGGGCAATATTGTCTGTGGTCTGTTGTGGCACCAACTCTGTGGAGTGGGACCACTGTCGCTGTATGCCATTCCTTGGGTACATATCCTGTGGTAACTCCGATATTGAACAGTGATGTAATGTGAGGGTTACGTCTCTCATGATGCTCATGTAAGATGCAGGCTGGGACACCATCTGGTCACATTGATACTGTGATGTATGCTTTGGGGAGGGCAGCACTCACCTGTTACTGTATGATGTCAGGGAGGTTATACTCTGTTGGGATGGATAGTTGCTCCTTAGGGGGGATGGGTGGGAGACATCTGCACTGAACCTGTTTGCCAGGATGTTGGCAATGCCAGTGGGTTCAGGGTAGGTTTAGTCAGTATGAAGTAACTCACAGCATATCAGTGAGTGTCCACCCAGGTTCCTGACATAACTGAAGAAGGCTGTGTGATAGTCCTACATGTCTGTTGCAATTGTCCGGTAGAAGTGGCCCTTAGAAAAGTTCATGAGTGATCGTAGCTGTCTGCTAGTACAGATCACAGATGCCTTTCCAGTCTGGGATTGTGCTCTATCATGTAGTAGCTTCCTCCTGATGTTGTACATCTTATTAATGGCTGGGGTCTACCAGACAGGTGCCCTGCCATTGGAGTAGTGAGTCCTGTTGTTATTTGGGATAGCACAATCCATACAGTCCACTAGTTGTCCATAGAATGAGTATGTAAAGGATGCAGCAGAGTGAGCCATATTTGCCACGGTCTCAGGGTCTCTGAAGGATACCACCTTGCTTAGGTGAAGTGAGACATTGGCTCATGAGAAGTTCACCAAGATTACCCAGGATGGGTGTGTGGTGGGTATAAGTATGTCCAGTGAGATACATGTATGTTCTGACCTTACCAATGAGGGGTATATCACTGGTGTGGAACATAGAGTCCCCATGTTGGTGATGATCAGGTCCAATATGTATTCCCCCTTGTGGCTATGCTGACTGGTTGTGCCATAGCATATGAGTCTACAAATTGTAGTGACTGTTGGGTGAGGGTGTCAGGGCTTGAGTAGTATCCCCAGTCAATATTTGTGTATATGAAGTCACACAATATAATGGTGTTTGTGGAGACCTTCATATTCTCCATAGTTCTCATGAAAGCCGAGTGTGGTTCCTGAGTTTGCGAGTGTGTTCTGTAGCAAGCAACAAACTGAAAGGCAATATTGCACAATGGTAGTTGTATATATGTATGGTCTGTGATGCTTTGTGCAGTGCTACTAACCTGGAGGTGTGTGTATCTGTGATGTATATGGATACTCCCCCTAGTTGTGTTGTCTGTTCCAAGTCTTGTTGTCAGACAGCATGGTATGAAACATAACCTGGTAGTGCTGGTGTGCATAAACGAGCCTGAACCAGGCGTCTGTTAGTGCACAGATATCACTATCCTCCATTCTGAAGAGAGTCCTGAGTGGCCACAATATGAGGTTAACACATCTGTTGTTAAGCAGCATTACCCTTAGTTTCATTTAACCTGTAATGTCTATGGAGGTGGGTTTGTCTTCTGAGCCCTGCTTAAAAAAGGCACTATGGTGGTAGCAAGAGCCTTAGCCAGCATTCCAAAGTCCAAGGGTGACAGGTGCAAGCTGTACATAGTGAAGCTACGTGGCATGTTGAGCATGTCACCATAGGCTGACAGACACTGTATCCCCTATGAATTAAACAAATTTGTTAGGCAATTGTTAAATGTGATATGTGTGTCCGTATACTGTGGCATCATAATTGGTGGGTGTAAGATGCTAGACAAGGTCAGGGTCATACTGGCCTGGGCTACATGATCAGAGTGTTCCTCCATGTATCATGTCATGTGGTCCAGGGAGTAACGTCTGAGGTTATACACACCAACATGGACAATGATGGTGCCAGTCCTGTACTTGCTTTGGAGTGACCTGACTGCCTGTGTTATGCGGCAGATCCTGGCACCCAGCAGACAGCCCAAAGTGACTATTCCCTTGTTAGCGCTGGTGAGTGGTACGTCAGTGTGTCTGACAGTAAGTGTTGCCTATTACAAGTGTATTAGGTGTGTTGTTTAGCCCGAAGGGCAGTGACTGTGTGGCACACTGACATTGTGAACTATGTGATATGTGGGTATTGTAGTGGGGTAGCAGGTGTGTGTGTGTCTGCTTTGGAGGTCTCTGCTGCTTAGGCAGAGTACATTTACAGCATCCGAGTATGTCTATGTGTGATAATGTGGTTTGAGTGCTGTTGCTAGAGGATATGTGAGACTGATATGTGGTGTGTGTGGTTACCTTCACCACCTGATAGACTGTGCCAGGCATGGATCAAGAGAGTTCAGCACCCTGTATGTCTATATAGGTGCATCTCACACATATATCTGAGTTTGTCGGGAGGAGGAGAGGGTTGTCTGTGTACATGAGGCAGATGTGACATTGTGTCAATATCACAATATCCACTAGCTGGACTGGAGAGTACACACGAAACCGACCCCTGGACATGCCAGGATATTATGATGACATACTCTGTAACCTGATCACAAAGGATCAGTAGGGTGTTAAGCATGTAAAAGAGTATAACAGGGATTAGTGCTCATGTTCGTTGGTGTTTTGTAAAGAGTAGCTGAGAAGGAGTCCAGACTGAATCATGACACCTCCTTCAGCTATGTCATAAATAGCAATGTACACCCATATATGTCCTGAGTCAGGGCCAACTGTACCTGAGTGACAATGCTGACATCATGACAGACAGGCCCATATGTACATACCCACCTCCCACTGACAATAGTCCATATCATCATACCAGGAGATATCACAGGTAGAATGGATGAGCAGCTACCCCCACTGCCAAAAGCATGGCAGCAAGTGGAATACATTGATTCCCAATATGTGTCATGCACAAACTGCAGAACAAACAGATCCTCCACCTGAACAGTCAGCTGTGCCTCACCCCCTACACAGGATGTGGAACCATTGAATGTGTCACAGCTACATATGGCACTCCCCACAAGTGTTGGTGCACAACACACCATGGGAAGTCAAGTCCAGTATGCCTATGAAGTCTGATCTGCAAGGTCATGGAGTCCATCATGGTTGCAGTCATAAACAGAGCTATTGGAAGCTGACATACACACAACCCTACCAACTGTGGTATGTTCATGTGCGGATCATGGTTCCCAAACATGCTAGACTGTTTGCAAGGCAGCCACCTAGGACATACATCAATGAACACATCTACACATGTGTCACATAGACTTTGAATAGCCCTTTATCAACATCCCAGACACATGTAGGATCCACAAAACCAACAAGCTGTGCATAAATATGTGTTGACATATGACGGAATGTCAGTGTGTCCACAGATAGATCACACAAGGTAAGGATGCTGAGGTCTTGTTCAAGCTGTTGACACCTGCTGACCCACATGGACCATTCCTGGAATGGCATAAAACAAAGTGTACACACATCACCATGTCCAGTTTGATGATGTCACCATCCTATAAATACAGCAGGAGAAGGGAAACCGCCAATAAAACAAATAGCGCGCTGTGTTAATGCAGCTTTTTCTAGCATTATAACATAGTTAGGCAGGGGCTTGAATCCTGCAAACAGTGAGTGTTGTGTATGTGTGCAGTTTCCTTTGAGAGGTGTTCCCTTTTTGGAGACTGGGAAAACTTACTAAAAGAGGTACATTCCTCTTTGGAAAGTCTGATGATGTCACCATCCTACAAATACAGCAGGAGAAGAGAAACCAGCCAGTAAAGCAAATAGCGCGCCATCTTAATGCATCTCTCTCTAGCATCATTAGTTAGGGGTTTGAATCCTGCAAACTGTGTGTGTGTGGGGGGGGGTTGTGTATGTGTGCAGTTTCCTTTGAGAGGAGTCCCCTTTTTGGAGACTGGGAAAACTCACTAAAAGAGGTACATTCCTCTTTGGAAAGTCTGATGATGTCACCATCCTACAAATACAGTAGGAGAAGGAAAACCAGCCAGTAAAGCAAATAGCATGCCATGTTAATGTGTTTCTCTGTAGTAGCATAACATAGTTAGGTAGGGGTTTGAATCCTGCAAACAATGCGTGTGTGTGTGGGAGGGGGGTGTATGTGTGCAATTGCCTTTGAAAGGAGTGCCCTTTTTGGAGACTGGGAAAACACACTAAAAGAGGTACATTCCTCTTTGGAAAGACTGATGATGTCACCATCCTACAAATACAGCCAGAGAAGGGAAACCACCCAGTAAAGCAGGTAGTGTGCCGTGTTAATGCATTGCTCTCTAGTATCATAACATAGCTAAGTAGGGGTTTGAATTCTGCAAATGTTGACTGTGTGTGTGTCACTGTTGGTCAATGTGATGTGGGTTTTGCCTTTACTATGGTATGACATAGTATGATTACAACAGTAAGTGCATTGCACACATCAGGTATCTGTATGGCAAATATATATGTGTACATGTCCCCTCAATCAGTACATAGGTGTGAAGCCTGCATACTACATGAATACATTTGTTTCCATTGACAGGTTGTGCCGCTGCTTCTCAGATCGTAGATCACATATGTATGTATGTGACAAGGCCGTCCACTGTTGTGTTCTGTGGCCAAGGTCATCTGTGGCACACACATCCATGACAGTTACTTAAGAGTAGTGTGAGTGAGGGTATATGCCTGGGGTATATGTCAGACATGGTCATACACAACAAAGACTGCCAAGAATGGACAGTCTTTATAGGTGTGCAACTGCCTTGTGGATATGCATTCAGGCCTCTAATGTCTTATGTGATACACCTTGGGACTACACAATACCTATGGTTATGTGGATATCAAGGGACACATGACATAACATGAGGCTGTATGTACACATTGGTACCCAACATACATGTTGAGGGCTACCACCTGTGTGGTAGTGACGCGATAGTATGTATAGTACATGAGGATGACTATGCCATAGTTGGCTTACTGCTGTACAGCATGTATCAGACAACAGGTATCTGTCTGTATGATACCCTTGTGTAGGATATGCGTCCCATCCAGGGAATGCATTGTAGGCCAATGCATGCATTTCCAGATTTGGATGGAAACATCCCTAGTGTGTCTGCATGTACCTAAGGGGGCTATATGCCAAACAGGTGTGGTCACAGGAATGGGTGGCAGTCATTACAACTGGTTAGTGTTATAGTGTAGCACCAGAAGGATCCAATTGTTACTGAGTTCCCTACTACTGTGTGTCATTTGTCAGGACATCATCCAATAATTGCTTATAGTCATGCTGTTGAGGTTGTGTATACTACCAGACCGCAAATCATTGACAGATATTAACGGTATCACCCACAGCATAGTGTCAACCCATGTCATACACACATCTACCCATGTTAGTACATAACTGTAGTAGAATGCATACTGGCCATTGAAAGATTCTATGAGATGTTAACAATGTGTATGACAGGGTATGCCACACGTCCCATGTGTCCACTATGCATGTACATGCAGACAGTGCGCACCCACCATGTTCACAGATGTACACTTGCTAATCTGTACTGCACACATCACACACGTACTGTCCACTCACTAACACATGCTGGCAACACATTACACTTCAGACAAGTGGCACATGGGTGGACAATACATACTCAGACCTAACAGTGGTGTAAACAATGCTACATTGACAATCAGAGCTTTGATGCATAATGTCTGCTCAGATATATCTACAAAGATGTCATTACACTTCCTTGTTGACAACTTGCTATTATTGCTACACTGCTATAGTGTCACCCTGTGCATCAGCACTATGTTAGCCTGTCCCTCCATCAATGATGCAGATGACAGGAGGCGACACAGGTATCATCATATGCACAGGGCATTTTGTTGTTTGCCAGAGCCTGACATTGACCCATCCAATCGACATGTCTGTGTGTGCGTGTGTGTGTGAGGAACAACAGTACAGCATGGGTCAATGTTGATGTAATATGTGTGTGTATGTGTGAGCCCTAGTTGTTTGGTTAATGTATGTGTGCCTGCATGTGCACAGCTCCACCATGTGGCTGCCATATACGGTAGTTTGTGGGACAGCCACAGACTGTACCTGCTAGGCTGTACAGATCACTGTCTTTGGCCACGGACACAGTACCTGTGCCTGGCAGGGTTGCTACGGACAGTATCGGGTACCAACCCTGACTGGGTACTGTCATCAGAGACAGAGGTATGACGACTGGACCCATGTCCCTGCTGGGACTGGCCAGAGCCACGTGCACGTGGTCTACTGGGACAGTCAATGGACAGGCCGGTACTGCCACTACGGAAGTGGCTGTGAACTGTGGGCCGTCCGCGACCACTGCCAGATGTTGCTGTTGCTGGCATGCGCCCGCGTCGATGTCGCAACCGTCCCGCACGGTCCTAGCTCATGGAAGACATGTTGTGGAGGGCATCTAATGTCTCCCCCCAACATCTATCAACGACCTTGGTGTAAGTCCGGATGGCACCAGCAAGGTCATGGATGCTGTCATTGATAGCGGTGTAATGTGCACTCTGCACCCTAAGTCCCTGCCTGGTGTACCGTTCCACACGTGCCTGAGCCTGCATTACAGCCCAGAACATACTGGTCGTCATAAGACCTGTGAGGGCACACCTGCCAGGGGCAATACGACCAGTGGTGCTCCCACGAGAACCCCTGGACCTTCGCCTATGTGGTACCGTT
Organism: Protopterus annectens; assembly: GCF_019279795.1. Classification (NCBI taxonomy): domain Eukaryota; kingdom Metazoa; phylum Chordata; order Ceratodontiformes; family Protopteridae; genus Protopterus; species Protopterus annectens. The sequence continues at coordinate 497,840,489 of NC_056730.1, read as the reverse complement.
CCAGGTCTATGGCTATGCCTGCTGTGAGGCGATGCAAGTGTCATGGATACCACACTCTCCTGGTCAATGCCAACTGTATGCTGTCCCTCGCCTATGGCCATTGGTGGTGAGGGATGTATTGACAGTATGAGTGTGCACATAGATGGGGTTGAATGCTGTGTACTATTGATTGGCGGACCAATGACAGACCCTGTCAAATCTTCCTGTGCCAAAATGCATGTGTCATCATCACCACTAGTCATGGCAGTGGCTTCAGGTTGACTGCTGCTTTCGCCAACCTCTAACTCAGCACCTGTGAGAGGAAGACAGGAAACACACTTTACGGTCTGCACATTCACACATGCACACATGCACACATGCACACATGAACACATGAACACATGAACACATGCACATATGAACACATGAACACAGGCACACATGCACACATGCACACATGAACACATGGACACATGCACACATGAACACTAATACACTCCTCACTACAACACATACGTACACATACCAGCAATCCAACACATACTCTATAGTGGGTGAAGGTGGGTGTCAGTATCACAAGGTAGACAGTCACCACAAACATGTCAGCATGCAGAATATATGTTGCACAAGACCATGCAGTGCAAGTGTAGACACCCCTATTAAATGGCAGTATACATGGCTTTGATGCAACTGTGTAGTTGTTCAGTGATTGGCTACACCCTGGAACACAATGTGTACATGGACACAACATTGCTGTGCAGGTATTATCTGCTCTGCAATGCCCTGTGCACCATCACTCACAAGTATACATGCCATGGCTGCATGTGTTATCTGTGTGACACATAGATATCCATGTCTGAGTACAGTGTCTGTGTCCATAGCAGATAATATTGGGCACGGGTGTAGCACATGTATGCTATGTACACACACGGGATGTGTGGTGCATGTTGACGTGAAGGAATCCCAATGCTCGACATGGCCAGTGTACAGTGGTTATGGTGAGTGTGGGACATATTGCAGATATGTGGGTGCCAGACATGGCATGGTATGCTACATGACTGCAAAATTAAACACCACACATACCCAATGTGTGTCAAGTGACCTATACACCCACTAGCATTCCAGGACATATATGTGACACTTTTTTGGATGGTGACTGCTGTGCATATTGTGTATACTGGCATATGTAAGCACACAGACAACATGCTATGCATATTGTGTATAGGTGCATATGTTTGCAAATACACAACACTGAGGTGCAAAGCAATGACTGCTATGTGTAGTACTGTGGTCACTGTAACTGGATGGGTTGTAGTACCCTGTGCCATCATCAACATGCATCTTGTGGTCACTCACAGCTACTAATGTGTGCAAGACCACCACCTAGCATGCTGTACCTGAACTGCAGTGCCGTGGCTACGTTCACAATTACACAGCCACCTTGTACATGGGTGTGTGAGGTGCCCAATAGGAAGCATTGCCTAACATGACTGTGTTATGTGTTGCAGAGTGTTGCACAGCCCCATGATAGGCCTCTACCCCTGAGGTACATCATGTGTGTGTGTGCATGACATGTGGGATACTGAAGTGTGACCTTACAGCGGGTGTGTGGTAATGCCAAATGTAGCATGTTTTCGTGTATTGCGTATGATAAATGTGTTCTGTTGTGTACAGCTGTAGCAACTATGCATATCCAATGTGCAGTACAATGTTGCCACAATTGTGTCTGCTGAACTGTGCATTGCATGTGCTTGAGGCAGCTACTGACTTTACTGAGATGATTGACGTCTCACAGCAAACATGCACAGCATGCATTATGTGTAGGTGTGTTACATGTACATGGCCTACACCTCACCTATGACATGCACATTTCATTACCAATATTAAAGTGTTAACACACTCACCAGCATGTATCATCCGCCCTGCTGTCACACCAGAGGGACTTAGAAGAATATGACACAGTTTGTCAGTGGCCACAACTGTGGCATTGCTACTGTGAGTGTGCTAAACGACAGTGGAACAGCAGTCAACAGTCACAGGTGTATGGATACTATTCCAAATATCAGTATTGCACACGTTAGGCAGCACAACTGCTAAACACACAGTACACATCTCACATATGCATATTCTAACAATACAGGTAATGGTAGTCTACAGCTAGGGCGTATTACCTGCATGCTCCATGTCATCCTGCTGGGTGGCTCCGGCCTCCATGATGACACATGTGTGATGCTGTTGCCACTGTAGGCCAGGAGCCACCATGCTTAGGAGCAGCTCCTCCACTCCAGTGAGGGGGGATGTATGGCCGCCCCACCACCTGTGGCAAGCTGTTGCCTATGGATATCAGATGTACATGTCTAATTAAATCATTGCAGTGATGGCGTACCTGCTCATATGTCCGGTTATGCATGCCTATGTCATTTACCCGGCGAACAAGGTCTTGCCACAGTGCAGTACGGTCATGCTGGTGCTGGCTGGCCCTGGAAAAAAGCAGGTTATAGTGCTGCACCAGGCTTTTCAGAATTTCCTGCTCCTCCGCAGCTAAATACGATGGATTACGTTGATGAGCCATAACCCTGGAAGACAATTAAACAATATGTGTGAGCATGTCATGTAGCACACTTAACATTATGAAGTACAGATATCACTTAACTGCCATATATAGCATCTATCTGTCTATCAGAGGATACACACATTCAATACCACATATCAGTGCTCAGCCCACAACTGGCTGACAGTGCCTGCAACACTTCATATAACAAACCAGGATACACCAGTAGTCGGGACACTGTTTGGGATACAATGCACAACGTCGCCCCGGGGGTATATATCAAGCTAATGCATGAAGAAATATGTCATCCAATGCAATGAATGTCATGTACATTTACAGTATTACCGGTAAACCACTCTAGTCTTTGATGCCATACCCCTACCTAACATATGTGCACGGTTGTTAATATAGCTGGCATACTGCTGTAACAGAGTATACATGTTGCTAGGTACACACACATACCCTGTAACACACATGTGATTGCAGGCATGGTACAGGCATCATTAAACACACATCAGACATACATACAACACAGATGTATGCCGACACAGATGAGCATTACCTGTGTACCTTATAGTACTGTGTGCCCCTACTTACAGATACCTATGCCTGTGGTATGTAATCTGTGCAGACTACAGGAAACACACAAGGCAGTGTTACCAGGGACTGTGAACATACACCATACTGTGCTGTTTAGGCATACAGCTTCAGGTAGTACAACAGTTCATATGTGAGCTGGAGTCATCAGCAGTACCACTTACTGAGCATACATGTATTGCTTCAGCCTAAATTGGGACACCACAGTTGTACACAAGGAGCTACGTCACAACATATGCCATTCTACTATGTCTGCATCCCAATAAATGACACATCTTTCTCCGGCCTCACACCTAGGACACAAACTACCATGACAGACACAACCTCACACTAAGCTATCACACCTTTACAAACCTTGCACACAGTCACTGTCACACTCATTCCACCTCACATAGCAGGTATTGCACTGAGTACATGTGTGTGTGCATTGTGTCATAGGTAGGTAATATGCTATTGGCTCTAGGGCCTAGAGCAGCCTAGCCATATGCTACCCTGGCCTTTGACACACATATAATGTGATTTCACTTGCTCCTGTCAACCGGATACAGAGAGGTGACTCCCAGGGCATATTACCTATCTCCAAAACAATCATCAGGGGTATGTATGACATCTGCTAATGAGGAGCCTTGTTTGTTCATGCTGGGTGGTTTAGTCCAGAGTATGGCATATTTGTGGATAGGAACCTGTACCTCCAGCATGTGCTGTTTAGTGAGGTGACAAGGATTAGGGCCCTAGGTCATGTAACCCGGAGGTATTGTGAGGTGTTGTCATGGTGGTTGGCCGACTGCTATGGGTGTGACATACCTCTGTATGTCTGGCAGTGGTAACCTCTGGGTGGGCGGTATGCAACGCACTCTAGCTGTGGTTTGTGAGTCAGCCTGCATAGGGCATGTGTTTGAGGGCAGTATTACTCTTTGTTAGGTATGTCTGTGGCCTTTCCACTTGTCATGTGAGGTACATACCACATGGGGCATTGTGATGAGTAGAGGGGAACACCGACCTATATTTCCCTAGATGACACACATTTTGTGATGACACATACCACGTAGACAGATTACATGACTACTGTGGCACTGTGATTATCAAAGGGGAGCCTACTGTCCACCTGTGTCCCGTGTACCCTTCTGACACCATCAGTGTTAGGCAGGCTACCACCTATGTGGCAGTTACTGTGTAAGGTGTTTTGGAATGGGGTATGGCACTGCAGTATCAACACTGGTGTTCAGTCCATGCCTTGGACAACAGGCACCTGTTGCAGTACATATGACCCCGTGTCTCCATCTCTCTCTCTGTATATATATATACATATATATATATATATATATATATATATATATATATATATATACATATATATATATATATATATATATATATATATATATATATATATACACACATACCTATCCATATCTATACATATCTATCCATATCTATACATATCTATACATATCCATACATATCCATACATATCTATATATATCTATATAAATATATATATATCTATATATATCCATATATATCTGTATATATCTATATATATATCCATATATATTGATATATATATCTATATTTATCCATATATATCTAAATATATCCGTATATATATTTATATATCTATACACACACACACACACACACATATATATATATATATATATATATATATATATATATATATATATATATATATATATATATATATACACACATGTATATATACACATACATGTAAACATCCATTGCTGTACATATAGCTGCACATATAGGCACATATACTGCCCATCTTTCATGGTGGGGATGTCAATTATGCAACAGTTGTGAGACATACGGTTATGTAATACTGTTGCACAATGTTGTGCAAAATGCATTCTGCTGTCCTCAGGCCGTATAGCTGTTGCAGGCCTCACTGCCTATAGCTCAGTCCCACAGCGTTTAACACCACATGACATATACCGGCACTGCTTGCTTTCTGCAATGCCACACACTACAACCTACATACATATGTGCACATAGCAGCCTTCAACAACATGCATATGTCCAGCCTTCACTAACAGTTGCAGTATGTCCCTTGCCCTATGCAAATGTGCATGTACATATAGATATGGACTGCTGCCACATATGGATGATTCACAATATGTAGAGTACCCTTCAGACACATCTTTCGGATGTCAGTAAATACATATCTGTTACATACCTTATCTTTGTATTCCTCACCTCCGTCTGTTGTAGGTGTTTTTTTTTTTTTTGGTTTTGTTTCCTCTGTGTGTTGCTGTTTGTTTTCAGCATCTGTCTCCTACTGCCTGCTTGTGCCTGTCGGTCCCTGACTGTCTCTCTCGCTCTCTCTCTCTCTCTCTCTCTCTCCCAGTTGTTGCAATGATATTATCACATGTGTGGACAGCAGATACAGGCTGCTTTTCTAGGTATCTGCACATGTGCATGTGATGGCCTCTGCACCAATCGGTGCCCACCATTTAGTAATTGCATGCAGCCGGCTGTGTAGTAATTGCAGTTCTCAGTGTGATTTCAGGACACTGCTGTAAAATGATAGGTTAGGTAGGCATAGCCCTTTCAGTTTTGCAAGGTGGGGACCATGCTTGTTTGCTGTGGACACTGTTCTCTCAGTTAGAAGGTTGGTATATGTCTCATATCTGAAGCTGGGTTGTAGCCAGTGAAATGCATGTTGTACTGAAACCTGACTGTTGCTTCTTCCAGTACACTCTTCTCAGTGTGTAGGTTTACTCACACCTCCTAATGCTAACACTGGATACATGGGAGTATGTACTTTCTTTTCGAATTAGAGAATTAACTGGCATACAACAGTAGTTATTGCAATGTATTCCTATGGCTTTCCTATTTTCCTTTTACATTCACTCATTGTAATGCATGTTATATTTCTTTCAGCACCAAGTTATTGTATATCTGCTGTGGCTTAGTGATACGTCATGCAGACTGGTGAGTCCAAGGTGTGGGGTTTGAGACTGAGAAGGGTATTTTATTTTGCTGCTGAGCAGTACAAGGGCCCTGCCATACAGAGTGACTAAGGCACTTTTAAGCAGTTGTAAGCGGGTTTGCATGGGTTTGCACGACTCTTAGCGATGCTAAGCTAAGCTTAGCTTAGCTTATTTTATTTTAGCAATACTAAGCCAAGCTTGGCTTAGCTTATCATATCTTAGCAATGCTTAGCTAAGCGCACACATGCGCACACTGCTGCAAACCCGCTTACTACTGTTTACAAGTGCTCACTCCCGCTAACCCCTGAGCTCATTTCTTTGACAGAAAAGTAAATGGGGAGATAGGAATGTGGTGATAAAGGGTGCACAAAGAGGGGAAGACAGTAGGGAAACCAGCTCGGGATGTACAGGATGGGTGTGGAGAAGGTCCATAGCTGCCCATTTCTTTACCAGCAACAGCTGTGCATATGCAATACATTAGGAGGAATATTTGAAACCTTCCACCCCTGAGAGAGGGGTGAGGAGAACTAAGTATGTTGTACTACCAATTATGAATATCAGACACATGCACTGTTTGTGAACTGCTATACTGTCATTAGTACGTTACTCACTTCTGAACAGTTTGTGGTTTGTTTGTGTTGACATTAGCACAGTCTGCTCAAGACAACTGGACATATTTCACTACTGTGTATGCCTACCTACACCCTTGGTTGTGCCTGACTACATGGGTATATAGTACCTTTGGGTAGGGGTGCAGAACTGCAGAGTGCATTATTTATTATCGTGTGATGTTTATCTTACTGAACATGCAGAGTTGTGTACCTGTAAGCCTATAAAGTCTAGAAGTCTGTCTGAGTAGCTCCCACCTGTGGACATATCCAGATGGTAGACAGACATTAGCCTAGTATTCTTTGACTGTGCACCACAGCAGTCTTTTCAGCACCTGAACAATGGCATTGTCACAGGTGGTTGCTAGCAGTACATGGCTACATCCTTTGATATTTCTGTGTTGTACTTCTACATAAGGGCATGCTTGTGGGATTCATTCTACAGCTATTTGCAGAGTGTGTAACAGCAGACAAGGTGATATGCCTGTGTGTTTCTGACTCTTAAAGGCCTCAGATACTCTCAGGTATATATTTGAACAGCCTCAGGAAAAGCTACATATAACTGGGATACACCTGTGATATATTTCAGACATTTTGCAGTTCAGACTTTGGGGGATTCAGAGCATATGTATTACTACACCTTTTCTGACATGCAAGCAGTGTCTACTCTCTCTTATTGACATTTGTCATTAAGTGAGATTCCCCACCTTTCTGCCTACTGTTAGTACATTTCACAGGAAGTCAGAGGGGCACAGCTAACATTTGTTTACAAATCAGGGTCATCCCTGTAGATCAGTCACTGTTGGGTGGTCTGGCCTGTGACCTATGCAAATATGCCAGTGTTTATCCTGCTCTGATACTGTGTAGGGTTTGTAAGGTGCTACTGTAACATTATTCCCTACTAGCATGGCTGATTCTCTTTTCATAGTCATGTCATGCAATTCCACAACACCTGCTGGTTAAGGCCCACAGAACAAGATTTGTGTTATGCCATTCCTTTTTCCCTTTACGTTCACTCATGGTAATGCATGATATATTGCTTTCAGCACTAAGTTATCGTATATCTGCTATGGTGTAGTGGTACGTCATGCAGACTGGTGAGTCCAAGGTCCCGGGATCGAGACAGACAAGGTTTTTTATTTTGCTGCTGAGCAGTACAAGGGCCTTGTCATACAGAGTGACTAAGGCACTTTTAAGCAGTTGTAAGCAGGTTTGCACGGGTTTGCGTGATGCTTAGCAATGCTTAGCTAAGCGCACACAAGCTCACACTCGTGCACCCCCGCTAACTACTGCTTAAAAGTGCTTACTCCCGCTAACCCCCCGCCAATTTATTTTAAAGAAAAAAAAATGGGGAGATAGGAAAGTGGTGAAAAAGGGGGCACAAAGAGGGAAAGACAGTAGGGAAACCAGCTCGGGATGTGCAGAATGGGTGTAGGGAAGGTCCATAGCTGCCCATTTCTTTACCAGCAACAGCTGTGCATATGTTTGAAATTTGGTGTGAAATTTGAAACCTTCCACCCCTGAGAGAGGGATGAGGACAACAAAATATGTTGTACTGCCAATTAGAATTATCAGTTTACATGTCCAGCAGACATGTGTGCGAATTGGGCAGCTATGTATGGGGCGTAATTTTTTTGTGGGAACAGATTGCCCTTTTTTTTATTTTTATTTTTTCAGGTGAGAGTGGAATGTGAGGTAGAGGAAGTAGGTATTTTGGGGAGATATCTTGAGAAGGTAAACAGACAAGACAAACAAGATGCATACAGGGGCGGAGTTTGACACATGGGGTGGGTGAACACAATTGACGGGGAAGGATGTTTGGAAATCACAAGCCCATGAGCCCACAGATGGTAACAGTGGAACTGAGATCCCCACCCATGGGCAGTCACCACTGCACCTTCACAGCCCGGAGGGTGGCTGTGCTGAGGGCTGTGTAGGATGGGCAGGCTCACCCGAGAGATGCGCCACTCTCACCTCGAGCTGGCATAGGGGATCAGCGACTGAATGCTGGATCTCCTTACGCACCACAGCCCGGACCCTAGCAAGGGTGACAGCTGGCCCTCCTCCGCCCACGCTTGCATGGGGGGGATAAGCCCCATCCTCTGCAGCGCTTCCACCTGAAGGTGGCACAGGACCAATGGAGGAGGAGAGCCCAGGCTGGGCACCGGAGCTGCTGGTGCCAGGTGCACTCACCAACTGAGGAGGGACAGGTGGGTCTGCTGGGACCGGCCTTCCCATACATCCTGTGATTAGGTGTGTTTAATTACAACATAAACAACAGCATTCCAGATTAGTTGTAACAGCATGCAGTAATATTCCCATTAACCCAACACACCAAGGTTCCAGCAGTTGAACAGCAAGCATAACACATGCATATATTGAACAACAGTGGATATTCCAACAGCATGCAGTGATGTTTAGTAGCAGCAGGCCACCATGAACGTGGTGTTTGAACAGGGCACATGCATCAACATCAATGCAAATATTTATAATACAATAGGACATACGTCCCAACAAATAAGATTACACATACCCATCGAAGTGTGGATATGCACAGTTTATGCACATACGATAGGATGTAGAAAAAACCTTGGTTAACATCTTATAATGACCTTTTAGTCTACACTACATTCCCAGTGACTGCAAGTGTATATCCCCTACCTGTATTATTACACTTGCCACCATACATTAGGTTGTGTCATGGGTTTGGCTAGTTCAATATATGCCTGACCTATATCTGACATACTAACTGTCCAGGATGCAGATGTTACTGCTACATATTTCTTGTTTGCATTTATATTTCTTTATCTACATATCTGGGATGTTTTCACATGACATTTTCACTTTGATTTTTACAGAACCCTGCATTTCTTGACACATACTCACATTTCTGGTGAATAATTACATGCTACATGTGTGTCAGGTTTACTTATTCATGCCAGCCAGTAACTGACTATTGTGGACTGTATATATGTTTCACAGCTACTAGCACTTCCATTATCCACTTTATATGGGACTGCATAACTCTGTGTTGCCAGCACATTTTCAAACAGTACTGTTTGTATAATGCAAGGGTACAACAACATTTCAGACTCTGTGACACAGACACACTCTGGGTTTTAGACCTTTATTAATGACATTGCACAATTTTCCACAGACGCACTCCTTTATTTGTTTTAACGGTGTTTATGGCAGACATGTTCAAGACATATTATACCTTTATTAATAGGTTAGAACAATCTTTTTTCAGACTCACTCACTTATGTTATATGACAGTGCCTGCAGAGATATTATTCCAGACATATGTTACCTTTATTAATGGGTTACTACACTCTTTTTCTGCCTCTCTGACGTTTTTATCTGACAGTACATGCAGAGGACTTATTCAGGCAATTATATGGCTGTTTTATTGGACTACAACACTTTCTTTCATGCTCTCTCCCATATTTTATATAACAATACATGCAGAATAATCACTAACTTGCCTGGCGGCGCAGCCTTAGCAGCCTATCAGCATAGGCTTGCTGATTCGTAGCACGGTCACCTGCAGCTGTAAAGTAAATGAAGGGATATTGAGACATACCTATCCGTTATACATACTCCATTATCAATTCTTACATACTGCATTCCATGGCTACATACTCACTTGTGGGGCATTCTGCATCCCACGGGCCTCCTGTATCTACTGGTTCAGGTGGTCCAGCTTTCATCTCTTCATGTCTGTATGGTGGTGACGGACGTGCTCACCAGTCCGAGGAATGCCTGTGGCACTGGTGAGGTCACGAGCTAACTGGTTCCAAGCCTCTGCCTTGTACTCCATCCCTTGGAACTGGCCCTGCAGGAGTCTTGACTCGTGATGGTGGACGAGGAGCCAAACCATGTATTTGGACTCCTCAATGCCCCAACATTGCGCTCGGAAGCGTGAACCCTCTCCTGCACCTGCCATTCTGACTGCAAATGTGAGCTACAATCAGTTATGGCGAGTATTCCTGCCTATGGGGCTTAAATATGCCACATTTCCCGCACTTTTTTGTGATTGGCCATTTTGTAAAATTCTCGGCTGACTGCAGACCTGCTTAGTAAAGGTTAAACTACCATTCGTAAGTTTATGAATGTTAATAGTGGCTGCTTCCCCTATGTTGTCATGGCTTAGTGGTTCTGTACTTTGATTATGATACACAGGGTCCTGGGTTCGAACCTTGTCATTCTTTTATTTTAATACTGTCTAGACAGGCTAGGGGGTGTGGCTGCGTTTAAGCAACTTAGCTCTACGTTGCTCCCTGGTGCCTTGGTTGGCATGGCTCGCACGTCCGCACAAACACATTGCGCTGGGTAAAGCGCTTTTAAACTTTGGGCAATTCTATAGCACTGGGTAAAGTGCTATTAAACTATGGGCAACTCTGTTTAGCTGGGTAAAGTGCTATTAAACTATGGCCACCTCTGTTTAGCTGGGTAAAGCATTGATTAACAGCAGGCTATTATATATCTGGGTCCTTTAAAAATATATATTTTGTTCACTGATACATTGGCCATGTCACTGCTTTTAATAAAATTTTAATCATATATGTCTGGTATTATTTCAAATATTGATTTAAAACATAAATAACAAGGAGAGTGGTGGGACTCGAACCGTGAATGCCTCCTCTTTGTGCATACGCTCTACCATTACGCTATTGTAATTTGGTGTGATTTGTATTAACATTCTTTCTTATGCTCTTCCATGTCGGAATTGCTAACTATGGCTAAGCAATGGGCACACCCGCGTACACACGTGCAAATACGGGCAGCTATATTGTGGATTTAAAAAAAAAAATAATAAATATTTTACTTTTTATAACTGTGATGGGGGTTTACAGTGTCAGGGAGTGTGGTGTTGGGTGCAAGTATATTTGAGCGAACTCGCTCTTGTGTGTTGACATTTTGCTTTTACTACACTTGCAGGGGCGTGGACATTTAGACTGCTCGGCAGTCGGACACGCCCCCTGCTTTCATACTCGGTCTGGGTAAGAGTTACGGTTGAGTCAGCGTGCCCTCATGAATATTGATGGCATGCTGACATCATACCGTTCAACTGCAGCCTCCGAGTAAGACTTATTAAGTCTTACACAGAGGATTTGTGAATCCGGGGGTATGAATAGTGTAGTGTAGTGTAATATGTACAAGAAATGTTTAAAGAAAAAAGAAGATACTGAAATAGAAAAAGAGAACAAAGAGCTGGAAAATTAGATTTTTTAAATGAGCTAGATAAAGTATTAGGACAAGTAAATATAGATTCAGCTGCAGGCCCAGATGGAATAGAATATGAAATGTATGAAAATTTAAGGGAATGGCAAAAAATATTATTATTTTTAAAGAATTTGAATGAATGCTTAAATGAAGGTTTTATGTATAAAGAGTTATGTAGTGGAATACTAAAGAGAATTAAAATACTGGAGACCAATAGTATTGACTAATAATGATTATAAGATCTTTATGAAAATAACACAAAAGAGATTTGTAACTAAAATGGGAGGTATTATAGAAGACAGCATATATAGTATAAAGCCGAACGTTTGTCAATAATTATTAATGATAGAGAAATTGTGGATGATACTATGAACAGAAAAGAAGGAGTGAAAATCATGATAGGAGACCTTAATAAGGCATTTGACATAACTGGACATGAAATGTTATTGGCAATAATGAAAGAATATAATACTAGTGAGAAAGTTAGGAAATCGTGTATGTCAGCATATAGTAATAATGAAACAAAAATAATTGTTAATCGCTGGTTAATCCAAAAGGCAAATATGAAGTGTGGTGCAAGACAGGGATGTTCAGTGAGTTGTATATTCTTTGAAATAATTATGAATGGGATATTATGTGAAATAAATTGCAAAATGAAGAAGGCAGGGTGCATAATACCCAGAGGGTTAAGAATTCTGGTTATGTTAAAATATGCAGATGACATTATAATAATTCCAAAAAACAACATTTGGATAAAATAAGTAATAATTTGCACAAATATGTGTTTAGAGATGGTAGGGTGGGTCTAAATAAATAGAAAAGTAAATGTTTAGGTTTAGGTGATATAGTAAAGATTGAGTTATTATGCAATTAATTAAATGTCTCTGTTAGGTATAACATATGGGAATAAAGATGTAAGTAGAATTCAATGGGAAAAAACAATAGAAGAAATAAAGAAAACAACTGCAGGACTCAATAACACAGAGTATATTCATGTACATGATACTGTGCATTGTGCAGTCAAATATATGATGCAAGTATCTGGATATTCTGCAAAAGTGTGGACAGTCTACCTTTTGTGTTTTAATTATTAATTAATTTATTTATTTATTTTTTTGGCAGTGTTTGCGTGATGCACTGCTTTGGATAAACATGTTTAGCTATGCTCAGCTAGTTTGCATGAAGAGCAGCAGCACACAAACTGGAGGAATGGACTTCCCAGGTTTTAGACAGAACCCAGACAGCCACACATATGAAGCAGATGGATTCAGTTAATAATAATGTGCATCGCACACCCAGGTTAAGTAGCATTGTGCTATGATTAACAGTGAGAACCTTACAATAACTAGTAACATAGCAGCTATCTTTTCACTAATCCTGTGGCAGTAGGTGTTAAGTGTAGGGGTGGAGTGCAGATGGTACACGGTTCTAGTACAGGATATGCAAGTTTCATTTTACTGTTGTAAGATTACAGATTATAGCAATAAAGTGCAAGATTCACAACTGCTTTTTCAACATTCTTGTTGCAATGGCTGCAAGTGTAGGAAAACCGTATACATGGTAAATTTTACTAGCCCATTTACACAAGTGCCTGTATACCTAATCACCTAGAAATTGCATTGTTTGCCACTGTTGCACATCACTTACTATCACACAAATGCAGTGCCTGGCATTGTGCATGTTCGCCTACCATGTTTGTGCAATGGCAAGTGATGTGCAACATTTTCAAATGCTGCAAATCCAAAATCTGCATACTATCAGTAAGCACGAGACATGCAATAGGCAGGAAAAAGCACCATATAAACAGCAATTGGTGAGAAATGCTCATTAGACATTAAGCTTGAACTATGGTAGGCATGTTTGAAGCTGTTGAAGTGGGTGTGCACTTCTGGGCCCAGCATTGGGGTATGCAGGAGTCCAAGATTTTTGTTGGACTCCTAGTTAGGGAGCATGAGCCCAGGTTGCTGCAGTGGGACTATTCAATCTCAGAATATAAATATGAAGCCTGGAATAGTGTTGCCAGGGCCTTAACCAGTGCAATAGATATTCCCCACACAGGTGAGCAATGCAGACATCATTTTGATGACCTCCACAGGAGGAAGTGGGATATTTTCAATCTTTGGATTGGGGAATATCAGGCAGGAGACACCCTACACATTTATAAGTATCAGTTTCAGTGCAAAATTGTAAGAGTTAAAAGCTGAGTATAGCCAAGACTGGTATTCATAATGTTGTTCCGTTCTGTTTTTTCCACAGCTGCTGAGAAGAGAGTCGCAAATGTATGATCCTATGCCACACATCTAGTAAGGATATGAAAAACATGTGGTATGTATGCATCAGAACAGTACTGTCTAAATAGTATTTTAATAATAATAATTTGCATGGTAATTTTGTAGCATTAAAAGTTTTGGACGGCTTAGTTGGTATTTAATAGAGTTGTAACAAAGTGAGCATGCATATCCCAACTGTAAAAGAAACTATGCATGTCTTAGTTTGTAGCACAAAGTAATGGTGCCATATTCTCAAACAACAGTGGGTATGCATCTCTAAACTGTAAAAGGAAAAGGATGCATGCATCAGTCTGTAGGATAAAAGAACAATACAGTATTTTAACATCCTTATTGTTTGTGGGTTCAAAAAACGCACTTCCCAAATATACAGTACTGTTAGGCTTTCATCATTATTGGAATGTAACTTCATATCTCTATACCAGTGGCACAAATGACATTCTGTAATCTGTAATCAGTATAATTGGAACACACATATGTATCAAATTTAGCATGCATATCCGAACTGCAAAATAAACTATGCATGCCTTAGTCTATAGCACAAAACAATGGTGCCATATTGTCAAACAGCAGTGGGCAAGCATCTCTAAACTGTAAAAGGAAAAGTATGCATGCAGTAGTCTTTAGGACGAAAGAACAGTACAGTATTTTAGCATACTCATCAATTGTGTGTTCAAAAACACCCTTCAAAAATATACAATACTGTTAGGTTTCCATCATTATTGGAATGTAACTTCATACCTTTATACCAGTGGAACAAATGACTTTCTATAATCTGTAATCAGTATAATTGGAACACACATATGTGTAATATATGCCAACATCAAGGATTGGTGTCTACAATCCATACTAAAGTGTGCCTCGGTTATAAACTGGGTAGCCTTAAAAGTAAGGAAGAAACTTGTTAGGAGTTTGTAGTGTTAACAGTAAAGGTAACAGAATAGAGTCAGATAATTGTACCAATGCTTTGTATGTCACATATAAAGTTACTTTTTTGTGTGTTTATTATTTTCTGGGGGGGTTTATTATTTTATTTTTTCCTGTGTGCATTTACATTTTTATTTTTTGTTTTTCCCACAGTACTGCAACCACAGGATCCACCTGCCCCAAGCACATCCCTTGCATTACCTGGTAGCAGCCCTTCTGCTGCCCCTGCACTACCCGATCCCTCAGGTAGTTTTGCCCTGGAGGATAGGCCTGTGGCTCCCTCTGTCACCAGTGGCAGAAAGGGTGAGTTTATCACCTGTGATGAACTGCCAAGAATACTGCGTAGGATTATGCACCATACTGCTGGTGCACGCCTATGCAGAATTGAGTGCCTGCTCTCCATCCTAGTGCAGAGCACCCATAGGAGGCACAAAAGTCAGGCACTTCATCCACTGGTGAAGTGAGGTGACAGTCAATACAGTCCACTGGGTGAGGACTAGATTCTTAATGTCAAGCACCTAGACATGCATCGGACTGGGACTTCACATTCCTTTAACTCCATCCATGATGTTCACCCACCTCATGTGCCCCTCACAGTCCCTGTCTCCTGTGTTTATTTGTCTTGTCTGTCTGCAATTGCTTCACCTATCCAACTTATCTCACCCAGACATGCCTACAGCCCTTCCTGAACATTCCTCTCTCAACAAAGGGCATCTGTCCCACAAAAAAGTATCCCATACATAGCTCTCCATTTCTACACGTGTTCATGACAGACATGTTTGTTTGTATACACTTCTCTATACAAAAGATTGTATTCTGGTCACCCCCTCTGTTTGGGGGGTGACAGTCCAAATTCAGCCAATTGTATGTTTTATTATGTAAGAAATAGATAGCTATGGTTCTTTCCTACATCCTTCCTGTACATTCCTGCCTTGTTTTCACTTTGTGCATTTCCCTGCTTGCTCTCTATTTCACCACTTTCCTGTCTTCCCCATTTTTTTGCACATATGATCAAGCAATTTCTGATACCTAGAGGCGCTGTAGGAGGTAACTGCAGAAATACCTGGAGGCACACTTGGCTGTAATGAGTTAACTGTTTATCTGATAACAGTTACTTTGTAGTTATGTCATAGTTATGTGTATTATCATTCTGTTGTGTTTTAGGACAAAAAAATATCATTGATGTGCAGACCCCCCTTTAGTGAGACAGAAAACATGATAATAGTGGACGCGCTATGTCAACATGGCGCCTTCCCTCTTGGAATCGGTCATCCCAATATGCAAGACAGGCTGAGGATATGGCAGGAAATTGTTGATAACATAAATGTCATGGGAAGCCATGACCATACTTATGAACAGGTGTGTCACAGGGTCACTGACATGCTCATATACGCATGGAGATGTGCAGCTGCTGTTGTCCAAGATCAAGTGTAATCGGGGGTGGACCTGCTGCAGAACCACCTCTCACCTCCAGTGATGAAGTCCTGATGAATTTTCTGACACAGGACAACTCACAGCAGAGTAGCCCACATTATCTGGAGGATTCATTAAACAAAAATCTCTGTGCAGGAACAGTGTAGCTGCTCCTAAACGGAATATGGCTGACGAGCGATTCAGGAAACAGACAATCTGACATGCACAGGCCTGCCGACACTGTTCATGCATGGAAAGCCATGCAGAATGCTAATTACCTCATTTGCTGGTGAAAACTATGCAAATGAGGTGAATTAGTGATTCAGGAAGCAGGCAGGCATCCATGCAGGAACAGGGCTAGTTGCAGAAATGTGTTCAGTTACTAACCGAACACATTTCTGCAAATAACAAAACAGAGGCATGACAGCTCAAATAAAAGCATGTATTATAAACTTTAGGCATGCCAATGGCCAAATATATGGCCATTAGCATGGGAAAGAGTTTACTTTAATAAAATATCAAAGTATTTTTTTTTGGCCGATCTCGGTCGTTTAGGAATAGGGCAGCAGCTTGCAAATGGGATTGTGCCAAAAAAGAAAAAAAAAAGTAGTTAAACTTAATTCTAGGGGAAATCTGCATTTTGCCATTATAGTCAATGACATGCATAATCAAAACATTACCAGGGAACACTGGTTGTCAAGGGGAAAGGCTCTGTGTCAAAGCAGTAACTATGGACTAAGGTAGTGGGGTCTGCAAATGAGGGGAAATTTACTGAATCAGAAAATATTCTAAGTCCACTGTGTAGGTGCTAGAACAGGATAGTGTAGGCAGGAGGAGCAGCTAACATAAAAAGGGTGTGTGTCATGCTTGTTGTAAGCACATTGGCACTCCATTGCTCAGGTTTGTGCTTAGCTAAGCACAGCTAAGCAAGGGGGTGTGTCTGAGTCTGTAATGCCTTACACCATAAAATGAAGATTGTGTTTGTGTCCAGGGGAGGGCCTTTTTCTGTTAAAAGGTGTTTACCTTAGCTAAATGGCTGTGTGCGGCACATACTGGGACTTAAAAAAAATGGAAATACCAGCACTGTTTATATTTAGGCAGCAGGTTTGTGTGCTGTGCCTTGGGGCTTAAAAGGGGCAGAAATGGGAAGGGGGGAAAAGAAAAAAGGGAAATAGCAAAATACAGGCACTCAAATACAAGTAAAATAGCTGGCAATTGGAATGTGTCAAAATCAGCCAATTACACAGGCAGCATCTGCAGCACACCACTATAAACTAATCAAACACTTTCCAGTCTGTTTTTTTCCCAGAAACTCTGCACCATAGGTGTGCACATACAGGGGAATTTTAACCTACAAAACTAGCAAAAAAGGTTAATGGCTGCTGTTGCTTTGATCTATCAGTATGTGCAAGAGGGTGAGGGCACTGAGGAGGATAATGCTGATAACTGACTTAGACCAAGGAGGAGGAGAAGAGTGTTCAGACTCAGGGTAACCTACCAGGGGCTACATGATCTGGAGATAGTAGAGTGCTACAGGGTGGACAGGGACATACGTCAGCAACTCATTGAGCTGTGCTGGCCTCACCTCTGACCCAGAACCAACAGAGGGGAACCCATCCCAGTGGATATTAAGGTATGTGTAGCCTTAAGAATACAGGTATTCTTCAAAGACCAACTTGGGATATCATGGGGGTCTCACAGGCATCTGCATCCAGGATACTCCACCAGATCCTAGATGCCATGCAACAACATGCTGCTGAGCACATTTACTTCCCCAGCACCCGTGAGGAGAAGGCCAGCAATATGCATCTCTTCCACTGTGTAGCAGAATACCCGGAGGTACTAGGTGCCAGAACTGCATGCACATCCACATCAAAGCACCACCCAGTGACCAGGGTAGGGTCTACCTAAACTGCAAAAGGTTCCACTTCATCAACTACCAGGTCATGTGAAATTCCCAGAGCATTATCATGAATGTGTGTGCTGGCAGCCCTGGAAGCTATCATGACTCCAACATCTGGCATTCATCACAGCTGTACCAGGCATTTGCCAGTGGGGACATCCCATATGGCCATCTGGTGGGGGGTGCTGGCTACACACTGGAGCCGTGGCTGATGACACCCATCAGAAATGCACACACACCCACACAAGAACCCCATAATGAAGCACACAAACAAACCAGGATCATTATAGAGCATCTGTTTGGGATGCTCAAGTCACGGTTCCACTGCCTTGACATATCCAGTGGAGCCTTGCAGTACTCTCCAGCCACATGTGCACACATGTTCATAGTATGTGCCATGCTACACAGCATGATCCTGCAGAAACAGCTGCAGCAGGAACAAAACACAGAAGGACAACACAGCCCCCCACCATTGCCAAAGTCTCCACAGGCACAGAGGGACTCAGAAGAGGAACATCCTGAGCCTGTCCCTGTAGGTTGATGGAGGCATGCCCAGTATGCCCTGGCCTTGGCAAAGAGCCAACACATAGCACATACACTGACACTGTAGGGACTGACGGACTGATATCTGTCTCTGACTAACACACACACAGTAAAATGGATGCCAAACATCACAACACCTATACCTTACCATGTATAGGCAGTGTACTGCATGCATCCAACATAGTCACGCCTCAAGCTCCATCCTCACAACTGCCTCAGGCACAAGGTAAGTCAGTCTTCTTAACAATAAATAAATGAAGTAGAATGTTCTGATAGCATATATATGGTATTGATGCAAGCATGCAAGGGAATGCGGTGGCTTACTGGGACAGCAACAGACAACTGACAGCTTTGTGGGACAGCATGAGGCATATGCCCAGTACTGGCTTACCCACACTATGCAGTAACACCCTAGTTGACAAATACCACTGCAGTATATGTGGTGAGCCAAATAACTGGGGGTCATAGGTCACATACATGGATGTCAAGGTGGGGGTCCCATACTCACCCCCAGCCTCACCCAGCAAATCAGCTGTAGAAAATCATACAGAAATGTCTGCAAAAGACCCCCACATGGTGACATCTATGAAATTCCCACATACAGACTTACACAGTGATATCACAGCAGGTCTGGCAGTGGCAGTATGGCTCTGAAAGGTAAGAAGTCTGAAACTAAAAATGTTTATGCCAGAACAATCTGACCTGTGGTCGATACTGTTATGCCTGTAGTCTCAAAGACAGGGCACACCACTATGCTAAATGGGACCAAAATGTTAAGCAAATATCAGCACAGTCTGTGCAAATGTGTATTATGTACAGATGTGTCACCCCCCCACCCATAGTCCCATAGAAATGCAGTAACATGTCCCTAGCTTTAAGCAGCATCCAGATGTCAACTAGAGTGATGGCTCAACATGAACAGAAAGCAGTTGTCAGTAACACCCAGTCAACATACTAGTGCCATCCCAGGGATGTCCACTGCCTGGCAGACTGGGAACATATGATCATCAGAATGCACTGCCTTGCTACAGATGGCCTGCATCTGTCACACCTGGCCTTCAGGCCTCTGGCGAATGCCCATGCATCACTCACAGTGCCCTGTTAGGGAGTGTCATAGGGTCCATAATGCCAACATAACAGAGTCTACAAAATCCAAAGAAAGGCCATACTGCTAACTGGTAGGAGCAAACCTGCCAGCCTCAGAGAGCCAGAAATCTGGACAAAGCCATAAATAATGGGGTTATAAAGGTCCAAAAAGAAAGACACCTTTGAAATACTGCCCTAATAATGTTAGAAAGTTGATGGAATGATTGTATTAGCATGGAATGTCTGAAGGGTATGATGTCAGAAACTGCAATGTCAACTCTCAGTAATATCTGACTTCAACCCTGAGTGACTTACAAAACACTTTTTCTTGAAAACCACACAAGTTTTGGTAACCAACCAGATAAGTCATGAATCTGGACAATCTGTGAAACTTTGTCCAATTGACAGGCAGGGCTAGGAGTCTAAACATGGGAATGCACTCATTGTAGGCAGTCTTAAACCTGGAAGAGGGTGACATGTCTGCACCCACAGAACCCTGGCCCACAGCCATGGGGGGTAACACACCCTTCACTTATCACTCATCATATGCAACATCCTGACTCTAAAATGTGGCCAGCCAAGCCAAATGAGGTGGGTTTTATATATATATATATATATATATATATATATATATATATATATATATATATATATATATATATATATATATATATAAGACACACACACACACACACACACACACACACACACACACACACACACACACACACACACACCTACAGGCTGGTCAAACAGTCTGACACATACAAGACCATCCAAGTGCAGTCAACCTTTGAGAAGACCCCTATGCAAAATACTGGTAGTTATAGGTCAACATATCTGACCCAGGACACCCCCAACATATCTTATCACCTACAAATCTGTCTGGAGTCTGCCTGTCACCCAGATCCTGCCTGACTTATATTACCCAATTGTGGACTGGAAATTAAACCAAGCCAGAACAGAAATGCGGAGAGATTCCACCATTGTAATATATTACCAAGGTGCTGGACACAGCTCCAGCAGTCAATTGGCTGTAGGCACACCTCTCAACAGGCTGGATTGTGCAGGAATGCCTAGCATTTGGCCCATAATATTGGTGTGTGCATCATCCATCCTATATTCTTCTGGTAAATCACTGCAATGATCTGAGGAGATATGTCATGAGGTGCTGAAACAATACATGACAGTGTCAAATATCATATATGGCAGATGTCTGCTAAAACAAACCCTGTAACCCTAGCAACCCAGACATTGCTAACAGAAATAGTCACAATCACCGTATGGTCCATTGTCTCCCCATTTTGATATGATATCTCCATATATACTGCACAAACAGGTTGAGAGGTATGGCTGTACCACAAAACAAACAGGACTGGAGTACAACAAGCCCTGGAATGGAGTCCCACATTTACTTTAGAAGGTCACAATGGACATGCTCATACACTTAGAGACTTGTCAGTATGATCTAGGAATTAATAGCCGTTTCCCATCCAGTGCGCTTCCCATTACCCTACTTTAGCAGTCCTGAAGATATCAGTCACCATAGAAGTACCTTTCATCAGGCCTCAGCCCTATAAGCTCTGTGGTACATGCGATAACTGTATAACACTATAGTACAAATAACTAGTTAGGTAAGAGTTCTAATCACAGTCCTGACAAATGTAAAAGTGTGTGTGTGTGTGTGTGTGTGTGTGTGTGTGTGTGTGTGTGTGTGTGTGTGTGTGTGTGTGTGTGTGTGTGTGCGCGCGTGTTAATAAGTCACAGATTTTGTGCCTATCCAAACACAGTACACTCCCTATTGCTCTACTTTAGCACTCCTGCAGATAACAGTCGCATTAGAAGTCCCTTTCATCAGGCTTCAGCTCTAAAAACTCTGTGGCACATGTGATAACTGTGTTAACTCTATAGAAAAAATAACTAGTTAGGTAGGAGTTCTATTCTCAGTCCTGACAAATGTAAAAGGTTGTGTGTTTATTTATAAGTTAAAGATTTTGTGTCCATTCAAAACCAGTACACTTCCCATTGCCCTACTTTAGCAGTTCTGCAGATATCAGTCACCTTAAAAGTCCCTTTCATCAGGCCTTAGCCCTATAAGCTCTGTGTTGCATGTGATAACTGCATAACACTATAGTTATAAGTAACCAGTTTGGTAGGAGTTCTAATCCCAGTTCTGGCAAATGTGTGTGTGTAAGTATGTATATGTATAGTTTAAAGTATTTTATTGCCTATCTCACCCAGTACATCACCCATTGCCATACTTTACAAGGGCTGGTGATGTTACACACTTTAGAAGTACCTTTGGACAGCCTTCACCCTATAAGCTCTGTGGCTCATGCGATAAATGCGTAACACTATAGTAACAATAAATGTATAGGTAGGGGTTCTAATCTCAGCCCTGGCAAATGTGTGTGTGTGTATATATGTGTGTGTGTGTGTGTGTGTGTGTGTGTGTGTGTGTGTGTGTGTGTGTGTGTGTATGAGAAAGAACAGTATCTATCTGTGGAGGGGTTGTTGTGTTTGTGTGAGAACCATATCCATTGCGGGGGTGGGTTTTGCTGTTGCTCACCCAGTACATGTCCCAGTGTCCACATTACAAGGCCCACAGTTGTCATGGACTGTAGAGGGACCTGTAGACACTCTGCAGCCCTATAAGCATCGTGCCATGTGCAATAACTATGTGACAGTATGGAATAGATAACAATATAGGCAATCCAACTAATCCTTGGATATCACTCCCCACTCAGGAATCATACACAAACATACTCAGGTAGGCAGCAACCCCTACATCAGTAGACGACCTGGAAAATGGCTCACAGATAGAAACCACAGTGTGAAAGCAGCGGACTCCATGTCAGACTGCTGAATAGTCTCGAGTGGAGTCTTTCAGGTTGTGGACATGGGTCCCTCAAGTTTGGGATCCACATCTCTGAGAACCAGCCCAATACGAAGGTGTCCTGGCTGACAATGTTTGCAGATGACTACAAGGTGGGTGCTATTATTACTCCCCCCATGTGAGGTTGACATCCTTCACAATGGCCTCTCTGAAACCTATGACTGTTGTCAGAACCCTGGACATAAGCTCAATGCCAGATGATGTGCTGCCATCCCCTTTGGGTCTGACATGGTTCACATAAAGTAATACATTGATGGTAGTCCTCTGAACACTGATGTTGGTATAAGGGAACTGGGAACACAGGTTGAGAGTGAGTTCTCTGTTGACCACCACAGTGCCACAGTCTTCCAAAAGTCATTCCATGTGTCACTTCTCCTGACTAAGGGTGTTGAATCTGGGAAGTAAAATGACAGTGTTTCCCTGTACTCTTCCCTCAGTAGGCCGATCAATGGGTACTATGGCCCATTTGCCATGTACCCCACTGGACACCTGCAACAAAAGGAGAGGCTGCAAATGTACCTTACAAAGAGGATCTTAGGTACTACACACTTGCCCCATATGGACAGACTCCAAGAACTCCAATGAATCTCCATCTCATATTGGCTACTTAGGTGCAATCTCTGCCTGACATACACAGCCATGTCTGACTCAACCCTGTCAGGAATGCTATATCCAAAGAAACCAATCTGTCCACACAACATGCTTCAGATACCTCAACCCCATCCTCACAATCTCAGGACATGCTGGAGGGACAGGTTCACAACCCAGAGACTGGCCACGCTATGGAATAGACATCACATACATGTCAAGCAGAGCACATCACTGGCCCTCTTCAACTGAAATCTGGAGGAGTGGATGGGGAATAGAATACCCACCCTGTGGATCACGCCAGTGACCATACTCTACAGACACACTGGGGAGTATCATCAGGTGGCATGATACTAGTGTTTTCCCATGGGCTAGCCTTGTAAAGGCTGCATGGCCATTTGCCAAGTACACATGTATGAATCTTTGAAACTATGGATCTCAGTACTGTCAAATGTGTGTGTGCATTAGTGTGTATAAAAGTGTTTGTGAGTGTGTAAACATGTGGGTGAAAGTAGTTGGTGGTATATCTCACCCAGTACAACTACCACTGCCATACCTTACAAGTGCTGTAGATGTTATTCACTATATAGGTACCTTGGGACACTCCACAACCTATAAGCTCTGTGGTGTGTCTGGTAACTGCATAACACTATAATACCACTAACTACATAGCTAGGGGTTCTAATATGAGTCCTGTCAAATATGTGTGTGTGTGTTTTTATTATTGTGTGTAAGTGTGTATATGTGTAGGATACAGCAGTTTGAGGCCTCTCTCATCCAGTACATCACCCATTGTCATAATTTGCAAGGCCTGGTGATGTCCCTCACCATAGAAGTACCTTTGGACAAATGTCACCCCCATAACCTCCATGGCATGTGTGATAAATGTGTAACAATGTAGTAACAATAAATGGCTAGATAGGGGTTCTAATCTCAGTCCTGGCAAATGTGTGTGCATGTGTATGTCTTTGTGTGAGAATGACATCCATTGGATGGGCATGGTTTCATAGTTTATGCCATGATACTCACAGTACACATTCTTAGGTCTACTGTATGAGGTCCGCTGTTCACATCAACTGTAGTGTAGACACTATTCAGCCCTAAATGCCCTGTGCAACAGTATGGAATAGTATGGTACGAATAACAAGATAAGTGGTCTGCTAATGTCAAAACCGGCAAGGGTGTGTGTGTGTGTGTGTGTGTGTGTGTGTGTGTGTGTGTGTGTGTGTGTGTGTGTGTGTGTGTGTGTATAGCAGTGGTTATAAGTGTGTAGATTTGTATGTGACACTATTATGACTACTCTCACACCCGGTACACCCACCATTGTCATACCTCACAAGGCCACATGATGTTATTCACCTTACAGGTACCTTGCAATGCTCATCCCACTAGTAGTCCTGTGCCACCTGCAATAACCGCATAATAGTGTGGTACCACAACTTGGTGGGTAGGGGTTCCAAACACAACACTGGCAACTGTTACCCTGTGTGTGTGTGTGTGTGTGTGTGTGCGCGTGTGTGTGTGTGTGTGTGTGTGTGTGTGTGTGTGTGTGTGTGTGTGTGTGTGTGTGTGTGTGTGTGTGAGAACAGTATCCTCTGTGTGTTTGGTCGACACACATTCCTCTGGGATTGAGGGCGTTAGCAATCTGAGATGTGTTCCACCCACCAAACTTACCACTGTCCACTTTACAAAAGCTGATGTCAACCACCATAGACATTTATACAACCCCTCACCCAAATAAGCTGTGAGGCACACGCAAGAGCTGTTACACAGACCTGGGAAATGTGTGCAGATATAGCTGTACCTCGGCTATGACACGGTCAATGTATTACAACACTGCCATACCCCTCATTGTTGATGTCTGCAGGGCCACATCTTGCTGACACCCAGACACCTGGAATACAAACAGAATACAGCATGTGAGAACACATTCACTTAGTGTTTACTAACACGAGTAATGCATCATGCTGAAAAGGTAAACACACACTCTGATGTTTACCCATTACAAATGCCAGATGACAGCACCTTACACAGCATTAAATAGCTACACTCTTCTAAAGCCTCAAAGTGCATCAGACCCATATTAGCATGTAACAAACACAACGACCTGGATCCAAATAAAAGTTTAAATCCAACTGCTCCTTAAATTATGAAGAAATACCACATAGTAAAACAAGTTTCATTTATTCTAGCTCCTCAATGTTACCACCTTCAAGGAATAAAAAAATGACTGCAAAAGCCATGTCTTTTATATTATAATGCAAATTACATTCAATTAATCAATCAATAAAATAGGTTCCTATTTTAAAGCAAACACTTCCAGTTTAATTCATTACTTAAACCATTAGGAACCAATGTCTTAGATTTTAAAATATAAATACTCTCTTTGTATAATAGTTTTTGTTTTGATATATTTACATTACCTTCTATACATTCTATTTGTTCTAAAATAGTGCCATGCAACAAATTAACATCACTATTATGGTACATTTTAAAATGTGAAGCAATTATTTTATCTTCCTTACAGTTTTTTACATCTCTCATATGTTCCATAAATCTAACACGGAACTTTCTTTTTGTCTCCCCTATATAATACAGGTGATGTGGGCAACTTAAAGCATATATAACCCCTTTACTTTCACAATTAAATGTACCCCTAGGTTCAAATTTAACATTATTCATGCTGTGAAATGTGTTGACAATGTGTGTACACATACTACATTTACCACACTTAAAAGTCCCCTTAACTGACAAAGATCTTCTTATCCCCATGATTGGCATACTACACATACCACATACTACCATGTCCCTTAGGATTTTACCTCTAGTGTATGAGA
The DNA here is from genome assembly GCF_019279795.1 of Protopterus annectens. Lineage (NCBI taxonomy): Eukaryota > Metazoa > Chordata > Ceratodontiformes > Protopteridae > Protopterus > Protopterus annectens. Next base: position 497,814,093 of record NC_056730.1, on the reverse strand, counting down.
AAAAAGTTTTTTTAGTAGGATATTAGCCAAAAATTTATCTTGTACTAAATACTTCCAATAATATTTAATCAGTTCTACCATTTCTTTACTTTTAACATTATAAACTGATACATAATATACTGGATTCATAATATACTGTTTATTTAGATTATTTCCCTTACAAATTGAATGTGTTCTATTTATTCCCCTCTTTCTATTTGTTTCCTCTAATTCACTCCATATCTTGGTTTGGACTTCTTGTATATTACCCAGGTCATACCCTCTTCTCAAAAATATATTTATAGTTTGTTTTATCTCCTGTGCCAGTAAGTCCTTTTCACTACATAACCTGGATATTCTTAATAATTCCCCATAAGGTAAAGCTTTCAACATGGGGGGATAGCAACTGGTAGCATGAAGGTATTGACTACCATCAACATATTTTTTATGTATGTTTGTTGTAATACGTCCATTTTCCTTTCCTTCCAAAATGAGATCCAAATATGTAACCTTCACACCTTTCTGTAGGCTGTCAAACGACAAACCAAATTAATTCTTATGCAACTCAAATATAAAATTTTCAACTTCTTCCCAACCATCCTCAAATGCAAATATCAAATCATCTATATATTGAAAATAAAAATTAATATACTTTTTAATAAAACCTAATTTGAATAAAAAAGTAATTTCAAAAAAAGACATAAAGAGATTAGCATACATGGGGGCAAAAGCTGCCCCCCTGTCTTTGCCTGCACATTTGATTATCAAAATAAAAATAATTATTTTTTAAACAAAAATCTGCCATATCAACAATAAAATTAGAAAAAGGACTGTCTCCCAGAAAATACTTGATGGCCTCTATTCCGTCCTTATGTCTAATTGTTGTATACAAGCTTTTAACATCAAGTACTAGCCAATACTTGTTCCTATTCCAGACGGTAGGAAACATTTTTTTCATGAGATCAAAACTATCTTGTACATATACAGGAGATTTTTGAACATAAGGCAACAATACCTTGTGTGATACCAAACCAATATTATGTAAAAAAAATACTTGCAGGCTGAGATTATAGGCCTGCCAGGGGGATTCTCTAAATTTTTGTGTATTTTAGGCAGGCAGAAAAAAATAGCTTTTCCACTATTTCTTTTAAACAACCTGTCTCTTATATCCTTATCAGTAAAATGTTTTTATTGTCAATTAAAGCTTGTTCATATACTTTCCTATTTCTCATACACCTCAACATTCTCTAGATAATCCATACACATTCTATAATACTGTATTACATTCATGACTACTATTTTGTTACCTTTATCTGCCGATTTTATTATTAAATCCTTTCTATTTTGTAATTTTTTTAATGCCTGCCATTTTCTTAGTGTTAAATTATAGCATACTGTATCTTTATTTTTTAAAACATTTTCACAGATACCCCCCCAAAAAACATATCATAGAACTAAAATGTGATATACGTGTATTATCAAATGGGGGAATATATTTGTTTATAACAGGAATAGTAGACACATCAGTTTTACAGTATGCATTTAAAGCTTCAGTTTCATCTTCATTTCCATTAACCTGAAACATTTCTTCAACATCTTCACAACATGAAAAAAGGCTATCATCAGATTCATTTTCAACTTGTACCATATCATTAATCTCGACATTTTCTCTATCGTTTGCATGGCAAAATAATTTCTTAAATACAACTTACAAACAATTCTAAACATCTCTTGTGTTACTACATGAGCCCTTTGTATTACCATGGGCACAGATTTAAGTCCAAGATTTAAAACTGCCATCTGTTCTTCTTTTAAACTACAATTTGATAAGTTCAACACCAAATTAGATTCAGCACATACCTTTTCAACATTACCATCTAAATCTTTGATTGTATTGTTGTCCGTTACTCTGACCCTGCTTAAAGTCTGTTCTTTGGCCTTCATTTGAATTATTTCCATTGGTACCATAATTTTATTCCTGCTTTTGTCCTTGCCAGTACTAATTCTGCTCCCCCTGGTTCCAAAATGCTCACTGGTGCTCTTCTGGATGTTGCGGTTGAAGTAAATCTGGAGTTCTGGAAACTCCTCACTCTCATCCATTCCATAATAGCTGGCTCCCTCTGATGACACAAATGAAGCAGAGGAAGCCCTTTTGAAGCTTAAGTGCTGACGTCACTGACTCCTTGGTTTCTGATTGGATGAGGGCATGAAAGCTCGCCCTCCTTCATAATCATTGATGTCCCTTGTTAGCTTAGTTTTTTTTTTTATATTCTATTAGGTCTGATTCTAAAGAAGACAACTTCTTGTTCACTTTTTCTAAGAAGCTGTTAATATTCTGCACCCCTAGAGAGTTACTGATTGTATGAGAAAGTGTAGCTAATTCTTGCTTCAAACTCCTGTGTTTCACTTGATCTCTCTCTAACAGGATATGTAGCCACTCCATTACACATTTATGTGAAGCATTAACCCAACATTCCCTAAACTGTTTCTCTGTTGTGCAGCTCAAGTCAAAAGGTGTGCTAGGATTTTTTATAAAACGCAGACCTCTAGGTGTTTTATTGAGGTCTATGTAATGTTGCAGACCCAATATATTAAAATAAGTCTTTGTTTCTTTTTCCAAACATCTTTCAAACTTTTTGAACATTTTCCTTTTGTCTGTGGGTATCGCATTCAATGTCTGACCCACAGACATAAAGGGGTCAATTACTCTTTTAGACCTTTCATTTATGAATACATCAAAAAGGGGACCAGTACCTTGGCTCATTGGACGATTTTCCATAGCCTGGCCAGATGTATGCAACGAACCATTCAAGTAATGTTCCATTGTCCTCTGGGATCCCACCTGGGACCCCAACCCTCCAATTGCCCCCAAAGCAGATGTAGAATCTTTGTAAAAAGGGTAAGGAATATCCACATTTGGCTCCAAAGACATAATATAAAGCACCACGACAAAAAAAAAACGCTGCACCTCCTCTATGAATAACAAACACAATGACCTGGATCTAAATAAAAGTTTAAATCCAACTGCTTCTTGAATTATGAAGAAAAACCACATAGTAAAATAAGTTTAGTTTATTCTAGTGCCTCGGTGTTACCACCTTCAAGGAATATTAGCATGTCCCTGCATCAATGGTATGGATGGCAGGGATGTGGCACAAGTATCATCATATGCACAGGATGTTGTATGTGTTTGCCAGAAGCCTAGGCTGGCCCATACAGCTGACATCATGTGTGTGTGTCTGAGGAGTGTTCATTAAATGGGCTATGTAGGGGTGGTGTGTGTGTGTGTGCGTGTGTGTGTGTGTGTGTGTGTGTGTGTGTGTGTGTGTGTGTGTGTGTCTGTGTGTGTGGAGGTGACTTGTCTGATGGTGATGTGTATGCATTTGTATACACACAGTCACGCCATGTGGGTGCCCTACACAGGGATATTTTGGACAGCTGTGGGCTGTACATAGCAGGGTGTACAGTTCACCATCTCCAGTCATGGACATAGGAACTGGGCCTGCCAGGGGTATCACCGGCACTACCAGAGCTGATTCCAGATGCAGTACAACTCCCTGATGGTGACTGCTGCCTGCTGGATCTGCGTCCTTGTTGGGACCGGCCAGGACCACATGCTCATGGCCTGCTGCATCGTGATGTGGACAGCACACCCCCTTCAGTAAAGCTGGAAATACTGCCAGTATGGGAACATGATGGTGCACGGCCATGTAGACCCTCAGCCGATCATGGTGTTGCCCTACATCCATGTGGCTGCTGGCCATTGTCCACCAAATGCTCAAGCACAGATATTCCACAGTTGAAGAGTGCCATGGTCTCCACCGACTGTCTATCCATGACCTCAGTATGCTCACCGATGGCCGCAGTGAGGTCACGAATATCGCCACAGACGCCAGGGATTTGCTCATTCATGACCCTGCATATATGTCTGGTGTTACATTCATTACTAGTAAGTTTTACTTGCTTGTCTGACATTTGAACAAGTAACCCTTGTAAAAATCCTCAAAATTGTTTACTGTTGATCTGTCTTTCCTGCTAAACGTAAGTAAAATTAAAGTGCTGAGTGCAAGTAACATTAAAGTGCTGAGTGCAGATTTTAGGTCCTTACATTCAACTTACTTCTGGTGTGGTGTCTTGAGTCAATCACGGTATCCCTCTAACCACTCCTGCTGCCTTCTCTTTCCCCCCACCCCCCTCTTTCCTCAAACAGGTTAAACTGCTACAACTTAGTACATGCATCATTTTCAAATCTAGGTGCTTAGGATTTCCCTCTCTCTTCCCCCATTGGCTGACCTGGTGTGACTCAGTGTAAGTTTCTTCATTGTATGGATTTTTACTGTTTTTTTTTTGTGTGTAACTGAATGTCCTGCTGCTATATTCTGATTCTGCACACACTGCTCTATTTTTGTTGCAGAAGCTCTATAAGTAGCTAGTGACTTTACTGAATTTCTGTGGTAATATTTGTGTTTAAACTGAACCTGTACCTAGAGAAAGTGCATAATCAGAGCTACTACTTGCTGCATATGTTTTAATGTTTAAATTGCACACACACATTGAAGAAGTGCTTTTATGACCTGAATAGCTTGTGCTAGCTATACCTGAATTGCTTTTACTGACAAATTTCCAGTTGTACAATTGTGAACAATTGATTTAGTTTTTCTGGTATATCTTTAAAATCTGGCAAGTGTTTGTTATTTACTGCATTGCTCTCTTGCTTAGGTTTCCTAGCTATAAATCCTAGTCCATTCTGAAGTGTGCTACTTTACCCCCCCAAAACCTTTCTGAATGTATTATTATAAAATAAATGCCTGTTGCCACCTTAATGCTTACCCTAGAATGTCTGCCTTTCTCTTTTCCTAGTCGAACTCTACATTTACCTACACTAGCATACTGCAGCTCCTGCATAACGTTGTCTACAGGATTGCAATTGGACACCATAACAAAAATTGTTTCTCCCAGCAATTAATTAGAGTAGGTTACACATATAAAAAGCATTTGTTAAGCTTTCTCTTACAGTGCTGTATACTTAAGCAAGTCACAATTTTGGTCAGCTGTAGGGCTCTTTTCTTCTTGAGTGTTTGCCTCCTTCCCCTGTAACTAAAGTACACTGACTCTTACATTTGTCTCTCTGACCCTAATTTTTACAGGTATACCTTGTACCTTTCTGGTTTTCTAACACTCAGACATAGATTCCTGTTGAAAGTTTTACTTACTTCTCTGATATTTGAACAAGTAACCCTTGTAAAAATCCTCACAATTGTATACTGTTGGTCTGTCTTTCCTGCTAAACATAAGTACAATTAATGGCTGAGTGCAAGTAACATTGAAGTGCTGAGTACAGATTTTAGGCCCTTACATTCAACTTACCTCTGGTGTGGTGTCTTGAGTCAATCAAGGTATCCTTCTAACCATTCTTACTGCCTTCTCTTTTCTCCACCCCCCCCCCCTGTTTCCTCAAACAAGTTAAACTGCTACAACTTAGTACAGGCATTGGTTCATCCCTGCCCCTGGTGATGCTACATTTATTGGTACTAGACCACACCCCACTTTTTTAAACCAATCAGTAATAACTTGTCACTAAACAGCACCACCTTCAACCTGATACCACCAGTCCTCTAACTCTACTATTCCTTTTGCCTAAGTTTCAAGTCTCATTCAGTAGGTATGCTATCACCCAAAAGAGTCTTATTAACTCTACTTCTACCCCTGTTACTCATCCCATATCTCCTAACCACCTACGAATGTCAGGATCACCCAGGTTTCCACTACCCTAAATTCCAAACATCCATCCCATCTACAACAGATAATAACACTTTACCTAGTATAGTACTTGTTAAAATTATTTAAAATGACTTGCTAATACTTCAGTTGAAATAGTTAAATATACTAATTTGCTACATTTAATTCAGTGCTACTTCTAAGGAGTATTGAAATATAGCACTGTAAAGTAATACATTGTTGCCTACAAGGGTTTGGAAAGACGTACTTGATATCTACTGATACTGTCTTTGTGAATGATTAGCCCTTTTTCTATAAGGCTTGTGTTTTTAGAAATGTTACTTGCTATTAATGCATGTATCTCTGATTGACTAGTGTGATGTATGAGCAAGCTTAATTTGTTATGTGATAATTACTGCTTCTCATCCCTACCTCTCTCTCTTGCCTCCTCAAGCTTCCTGCTTATCTTGTGCTACCTGCACTAGTTTTTAGGAGCATAAAGGACCCTTTCCTACTTATCGGAAGCTCACCTCACTGAATAATTCCACCCTACAATCCCTCACCAAAGGACACCAGCAAAGTATGTTTGTGGAATAATTCCTGCCAGAAAGACTTTCTTCTACTGTACCTATACTACATGGTTAGAGAAAGTCCTGAGCTAAGACAGCCAGCAGCCTCTATCCCCCACCCCTGCTGTATCTCATACACACTCTTCCCACCCCCTTTTTAAAACTTCCTTTGTCTACCTAATTTTCTCCTTGTTTGTACTTTAACTCCCTCTTTATCAGCCTTGTAATTATCAGACTTGTCCACTAGGGGGCTCCTTACCCCAGCTATTCTCTCTTTCTTGTGTCTCTTGCCCTGATACTTACATTATTTTTCTCCTACTATTCCTTAACTACTAATAATCATTCTTACTTCACCCTCTACTTCTACTGTCTACACCTACTTCTTCTAGGTTTAACTCTAATTACCCTTTTCCCACTCCTGTCTTATAAACTTACCTTCTGGAGACAGTTGTGCTGATTATTTTTTATAACTGCATCTGTAGCTGTCTCAACCCACTCCGTTCACCCTGCGGGCTCACTCCGCTCCCCTCCCTACCCCCAATTCCCACACACCCCCATGGGTCCTACTCTTATACTTACTTAACCACACCTCTTCCTCTTCCATTAACTTCTAGAATCTCCTGGCCACACCTCTTCCTTTAACTTCTAGAATCTGCTGGCCACACCTCTTCCTTTTCTCAAATACAATCAGAACACTCAACCACCTTTCTCACATTCTCTAATATCTACCTCTCTTAACACTTCCCTCTCTTACCACAACCTTCTCACTTTCTCCATCCTCACCCCTATACTTCTAAATTATACCTATATTCATCCAATAGTAAACCTCCACAATGTTTAAACATCCAACACCTTTTTGTATCCTAATTTTATTCACACTACTACTACTTCTTCCTCTAACCACTGCCTACTTACTCACTTCCTATGAATACCCACTACATCTAGACCATCACTATCCTAATAAGGAAACCAATGCTTTTTCCCTTCCACTTTTCTTGAACCATGCTAATATAACATCTTCACCCAACTATCTACTTGCAAAGTATCATAGAATACTACATATTAAATATAACGCACTTAATCTCAGGAAAAATCCACTTCTATACAACAAATTCCCTAATCCAAGCTATATAAGATTAATACTCTCAATAAAAGCTGGAGATATCCACCCTAACCCAGGCCCTACAACATCTCCTGGTACTCTCCTTAACCAAAATCCCTACTCTAACAATTCTCTTACTAAAACATCTAACTCCCTACAAGTAGCCCATCTCAATATACGTAGCATAAACAATAAAATTCCTCAACTCCAAGCTCTAGTAGAATTATATTCCTTTGATATCCTCTGCCTAACAAAAACATGGTTAAAACCTGCTACCAAAGATAATGAAATCATCCCACCTGGATATAACATACTAAGACTCGACCGAGTAGCCAAGAAAGGAGGAGGGGTAGCTATTCTATTTAAATCAGGCTTACAATTAACCACACAAAACTGTAAAATACCTCTCGATTCCAATGCTGAAATCCTCATCTCCAAACTTCATATTAACAATGCCAAATCCATCTATATTATCTGCATGCATCTTCCTCCTGGTAATAACATTGCCACCATGGAAAATACTCTTTGCTGGCTATCCCAACACTTGCCTCAAGAAACCATAATCCTAGGAGACATGAACATTGACTGGAACTGCTATTGTAGCAGCCTCCCTACAACCCACATTAACCTATATGGGTTTTCTCAAACTATTACATCCCCCACCAGGATCAATAAAGCTAACCAGAAAGGAAGAATATTAGACTGGATTCTCATTAACCATCACAATCAAATTTACAATTCAGGAACCCTCCCTGATGATATAAGTGACCACTTACTTACCTATATTATCAGGCACAAAACCCATACTCCCAATCCAACATCTTTCAAAAATATCAGATCCAAAAAGAATTTTCACCCTGAGCTATTTGAACTAGAACTAAGAGCCTGCAATTGGTCTCCATTAAAACATCTCCCTTTAGAAGAAGCCATCAATTACTTTAACTCTAACTTCCTCACCATTCTCAACCAATATGCTCCAACCAGATTCATTAGAGTTAAAACCAAGTCTGCCCCATGGCTTTCAAAAGTAACCAAACAGAAAATACACATTAGAAATAAACATTGGGCCAAATGGAGAATGACTAAAAACCCTGTTGACCAACAAACCTTTAGGCAGTTAAGAAATGACACTAAGAAAGCTATACTCTCTGATAAAAGAAATTACTACCAACAATTCCAACAAACTAATCAAAATAACCCTCAAAAATTCTGGACTAGCATTAATCAATTACTCCACCCAGGTCATTCCTCCACACCTAACCCTCAAAATACTGACCATATGAATCCCATGAATATAGCCAATACAATTAATACATTCTTTACTAATACTATCCAAACACTAGCTAGTCAGTTATCACCAAATAGCTTTACTCTGCCTTCCTATAACTCTACCTCACCCCCTCCTTTTCACTTGAAACCTGTACCAACTACATATATTCTAACCCTTATACAAAAACTAAAACCATGCTCTCCCTCAGCAGATCAACTACCTGCTGATTTCGTATGGCTATCAGCCAAAGCTTTAGCTTATCCTATTTCCAATCTGATCAATAGGACTATTACTGAAGGTCACATACCTAGCTTATGGAAAGTCTCTCATATTATCCCCCTCCATAAAGGTGGAAACTCCTATGAGCTCTCCAACTACTGCCCTATTGCCCTTCTTTCACCCTTGGCAAAGATCATGGAGAAATGTATCCATAGGCAATTACTTGACCACTTAACTCAAAATAACTTACTTTCCAGCTCTCAACATGGTTTCAGACCTTCACATAGCACCACCACTGCCCTTCTTTCCTTTACAGATTGCATAAACAAAAACTGTAACCTTAATGACCATTCTTCAGCACTATTCATTGACCTGTCCAAAGCATTTGACATGGTCAATCATCAGATTCTCATTAACATACTCAAATCCCTATCTTTAGATGCAACTACCATCAAATGGTTCCAGTCCTACCTAGACAAAAGATAACAGGCAGTAGTTTGGCATAAGACTCTTTCTAGCCTACAACCAGTTACCCTAGGTGTCCCTCAAGGGTCCATACTAGGACCTCTCCTCTTCTCAATATTTATTAATGACCTTCATCTAGCCATCCCCCAAGCCACATGCATGCAATATGCTGATGACTCCTCACTAATATGCTCAGCCAAATCCACATATGAACTCCTCTCGCTTACCCAGAAGACATTTAACACAGTTGAACAATGGTTTACACAGCATTGCCTTCTTTTGAACCCCAAAAAAACTAAACTCCTCCTCTTTAATCTGACTCACAAAACCTCTCCACTTGATTTCTCAGTTGCATCTACCAATGGTATCATTATATCACCCGAGCCAACCACCAAACTATTGGGTATCACCATAGATAACAATCTGAACTTTGACACCCATATCAACAATACAATAAAAACTGTCAACAAAAAGCTTGGCTCCCTCTATAGGATTAAACCTTACCTTTCCCATACAGCTAGAACAACCATAGCTCACACTCATCTAATCTCTACTCTCCTCTATGCCTCACCTATTTTTACTAACCTTTCAAAAAATAACCTAAGCAAACTGGAAACTTCCTACAATGACATTGCTAGATTTGCAACAGGAAACCCTTACAGAACCCACCACTGCATAAATATAAAGCAGCTAGGATGGCTTGAACTACAAAATGTGATTAAATTCCATCAACTAACCATTGCCCATAAAACTCTCTATAAACCATTCGGTACTCCTATTTTATCTACCCTCATCACTTCATATACAAATCTGAAATCACTACGTTCCTCACATAAAAATCTTCTACATACCTCTAAACCTAACAACAAGGCTGGTGAATCTCTTTTCTCTAATGCTGTTGGAAAAACCTGGAATCTTCTCCCCAGTGACCTCTCCTCTCTTCCCTCTCCATCACTCTTCAAAAATAGACTGAAACTCTACCTTACAACACACTGGTTGTGCCCCTGTACTAAACATGACTAGGCATCTACCCATCAGATTAAACTTAGCTCTGCTTATCCTAGACTACTTATAAGCTTCTACATATTCTATTATAGATTTGTTTTATCTTTATCTACTCTGTGTCTAGATTTATTCTCTTAAAATACACTGTGTCTAGTCTCTCTAAATACAAAGTTTTCTCTTATACAAATTTTTATTAGGAAATGTGTTCGAATGGCTAACCATAGCTGAAATGTACCATGATTCCTGTTTTACTGAAATGCAACAAAATGTAATGGAATGTGATTAGTATCTGTCAATTTAGCTGTATTTGTAAATGTCTCATATTATAAATGATATTGTGTTTTTTTTTTCTGTGTTTGTTGGAGCTTTTCTCCTCGGGCCTCCACTGAAAATGAACATATATCCAGTTGGACTAGCCCGGTCAACAAATGTAAAATAAATAAAATAAAATAATGCACCCTTACTCACCTCCCTCATGCTTACCTCCTTAACCCCTAAATACTACCATCTTACTAGACCTAGTTACATTAGTCCTAAAACTAGACACTATCACAAAACTTTATTCAAAATCTTAAAACTCATACTCAGGATAAATTACAACCTCGCAAAGGAGGGCAACATCCACCCAAACCCTGATCCATCCCCACTTGTTGCCCCAATTCCCCTACTATATCCCCTACCACCATAGCTCCAACAAATAGACCTCCTAACTCACTGCTGGACTGCCATTTAAACATTAGGGGCATAAATAATAAAACTCAGCACCTGCATGCCCTCTTAGCTGTTCATTCCCCAGATATAGTATGCCTAACAGTAATGTGTCTAAAGCCTGCCACCAAGGACCATGAGATTCTGCCACCAGGGTACAATATGTTTCAACTAGACCGTACCACCAGAAAGGGTGGTGTGGTAGCCATAATTTACAAGTCTACCCTATCTGTCAGCATAGACACCCAACAACCACCCCAGTTCAATAATGCTGAAATTCTTATCTCTAAACTACAAATTAATAAAAACAAAAATGTAAACATTGTCTGTGTCTACATTCCCCCAGGGAGGAACACAGAAACCTTAGAAGACTTCTTATATTGGTTATCCAATAACTACACTCAAGAAACAATTGTTCTTGGGGATTTCAAAATTGACTGGAACATTTGCTCTTGTGAAACCCCCACAACCCACATAAACCTCTATGGATTTAGTCAAATCATAATGTCCCCCACCAGGACAGGAAAACCCAATAACAAGGAAAGTACCCTAGACTGGATTCTTGTCAGTACCTATATTCAATCCTATAAATCATGCACTTTACCTGATGACCTAAGTGACCACTGTCTCACCTATGTAATCAGGTCAAAGTAGACTGCTCCTACCAACCATACCTCTCAACCTGGAAACATCAAAAATCTGGAGAAAGGCCCATGATAAATAGGTACAAACCTGTACGTTGATTAACATAACATTTGCATACATAATTATGTAACCCTGCCCACTCCAATGGGATTGTAGGATACCAACTTTCAAATGCAAACTGAAGAACAGGCAACCAAAATATGGCCCCAGAATCCTCTGCAGCCATTCTAATGTCCCATTACTTGGCTATTTAATGAGCGAGACAGTAGACTTGCAAATAAAATACACACCAGCCTTCTGAATGCTGCAGCAGTTCTTATTCGTTCATCAAAATATTACACACACACAGGAATACACAGTTCTTGTTCGTTCAGCCCAACAAAATATCACACACACACACACACACACACACACACACACACACACACACACACACACACACACACACACACACACACACACACACACACACACACATACACACACACACACACACACACACACACACACACACACAGGCACCCTCCGAGGAAGAATATTTCATTTAGCAAAGTACCTTAGCATTGTCTGGATGCCAGCTGTGGAGTATAACTTGTTTGCATTCGTGGTCGCTTGTATGAGTGCAGGAAAATACATTCCAATGTTGTGCGTTCGCTGTTCATTTGTATAAGTGTAGGAAAATACATTCCAATGTTGTAGTTCGGCAGCGCAGCAGGAAAAAATAAAAGCATACCAGATGTTGTAGTTGCTGACAAGCCAGATTTCAAACAGCCAGACAGCCAGGAAAGCCTTGAGGTCAATTCCGACTGGCTGATGTGGCTGACGGTGCTGACGGTGCTGACGTCATCGCGCACGTGATGATGTCAGCTCTGAAAGCACAGAAAATTTAAAAAACCTGGAAAAAATCAGAAATTAAGGGGTGCCACTCAGGAATCATGGCACCCCATTATTTGGACCCCAAAACTCAGTAAAAACCAAGTAATTTGGGACGGTTGTGAGGTCTGCTACCAACCCACCTATAGAACATTAAGAAACAACAAGAATTTTATTCTCACCAAGTTTCAAAATGAACTTAAGGCATGCAACTGGTCAGTACTAAAAAGTCTCCCCCTAGATGAAGTAGTAGTATACTTTAACACTAAATTCCTTGCTATTCTTAACTCCCATGCTCCCAGCCGCTGTATTAGAATCAAAGTTAATATTGCACCATGGTTTTCTAAAGATACCAAAACCAAAATTTCACTCAGAAACAAAGCATGGGCCACCTACCGAAAAACAAAAGCCCCACTTGATCAACTAAGATTCAGACAGCTAAGGAATGACACCAAAAAATCCATAAACTTAGACAAAAAGAACTACTAATACCATCTACTGCAAAAACACCAAAACAAACCTCAAAGGTTCTGGGCAGGAATAAACAAACTACTTCTCCCAGGCCAAACCGCCACTCCACCCCCTCAGCTTCCCAACAAAAATCCCCAGTAGATATTGCTAATAACTTCAACAGCTTTTTCACAGAGACTATCCAGTCTCTAGCCAGCCAACTGTCTCCCAATGGCTCTAATTCTAATGCAGCCACACCCAGTATCCAAACACACTTTACCTTCCAACCTGTTCCTACTCCACTTATTCATGCTCTACTTAAGAACTAAGACCCACCACCCTGGCTGCCGACCTCCTCCCAGCAGACTATCTGCAAAAGGCTGCTGACACCACAGCATACCCCATCTCAATCTTGATCAACAGAGCTATATCTGAAGCTGCTGTACCCACTATAATGGAAAATCTTGGCATGTCATACCTCTCCATAAAGGAGGCAGTTCCACTGAGCTGTCAAACTTTGGACCCATAGCTATTCTGTCACCTCTAGCTAAAATTATAGAGAAGTGTGTACACATACAGTTCATGCACTACCTCACACAGAAGAAGCTGTTGTCCAACTTTCAGCGTGGCTTTAAGCCACACCACAGTACTACCTCTGCCCTCCTCTCTTTCTCTACCATCATTAACCACAACTGCAACAATAACAAACTATCCTCAGCACTCTTTCTAGATCTATCCAAGGTTTTTGACATGGTTGACCACAAAATGCTTATAAATACCTTGAATGCCTTCTCCTTAAACAACCATGCACTCCACTGATTTCAGTCCTACCTGCAGGGCAGGCAACAGGCAGTCCTATGGCAGGACAAGCTATCATCTCGCCTACCCATCACATTAGGAGTCTCCCAGGGCTCGATACTAGGATCCCTTCTTTTCTCCATCTTTATCAACAACCTTCATTCAGTCATCCCAGATGCTACCTGCACTCAATATGTGGATGACTCCACCTTGATTGGTTCTGGCACCTCACCAGCTACTTTATTCACATTAACCCAAAATACCTTCAATGCAGTGGAAAAATGGCTCTCTAATCAACATCTAATCCGAAACCCAAACAAAACTAAGCTGCTCCTCTTCTCCCCCACATGCAAGACCCCCCCCCCCGCTATCCTTCAACATAACCACTAATAATGGCAATATCATCTACCCTGAAGCCCAAACTAAACTACTGGGTGTCATAGCTGATAACCTGAAGTTTGATGTGCATATCTATCAAACTATCAAAACCATTAATAAAAAACTTGGCTCTCTTTACAGAATCAAACCTTTCCTTAACCCACTTGCTAAAACTGCAATTGCCCGCTCCCATCTACTATCAACTCTTCTCTATGCCTTACTTCTATTCTCCAACTTAAACAAAACAGGTCTTAATAAATTATCATCCTACTATAACCACATTGCCAGATTTGCTACTGGTACATCCTACCAGACACACCACTGTCACAACCTAAATCACCTAGGATGGCTTGAACTGCCTAGCCTACTGCAGTTCAACCAGCTAATAGTGGCACATATAGTCTTTTACCAACCAGAAAATACACCTGCACTAAAAATATTATCAACCCCTACACCAGCACCCGGCCATTGCGATCATCCACTAGACTCCTAGTTCAAACATACAAATGCAACTACTCAGCTGCGGACACTCTCTTTGCCAACTCTGTTGGAAAAACATGGAACAGACTCCCAGCTGACTTGGCCCTAGAACCCTCACTAACTTGATTCAAAAACAAACTCAAGAAATATTTCAAAACTCATTGGTTATGTTCTTGCACAAACCCTGACTAGTGACCTCTCTATTACTTAGGTGTCTTACCTTCAACTACTTCTAACTTTTTTCTACCAGACCATTTCAGAAAGGAGCAATTGTATAACTGCTGCTCAATGTGTCTTAAACTTGAATGTAATGTTATGTATATATAACTTTGAAAATAATGTTATGTTTTGTAGTGTTTTATAATAAGTTAGTACTATATGTGCTAAATGCTGGTATTGTTTATGACTGTAATATGCTTGAAACTAGCATTTACTAAATGTTCAATTTGTATTATTATCTTGGAGCTTTTCTCCCTGGGCATCCACTGAAAATGGGCATATATCCAGTCGGACTATCCCGGTCAACAAATGTAAAATAAAAGTAAATTAAATAAATAAATAAAAATTGCATGCCTGTGCATCCATGATGGCCCAAAACATGCGACCGGTGACTGCTGCTGTGGCACTTGCAACAGGGACATTACAGGCTGCAATCCTCCTCCAAGCATCCCTGCCCATCTGCCTGTGTGGGACCTCACCAGCACTCTGGCTATGGCTAGTTCCTGCACCCTCACTTTCCATAGTCACCACAGTAGTCTGTTCCATATCACCTCCCGCCAACTGCCCATTATCTGTGGCCACCAGTGACGGGGTATATGTGGACATTGTGACTGCATGCGGGGATGGGGTTGACAATAGTGGGATGCCAACTAGTCACATAGATTCAGGCTCTGACAACCCCACCAGTGCCTCAATATGGGTATCATCATGATCAGAGTCTGCAGAGACACTGACATTGGAATCAGAGTGGGAGGGACCAAGGCCACCATGTCCACCTGTAAGGAAAAAACAACATATGTAAATTACTACTTGCACTATAAGGTTTGCTGATACATACACACACATACACCCACACACACACACACACACACACACACACACACACACACACACACACACACACACATGCACACACACACATGCACACACATGCACACACAGACACAAACATACAGGTGAGGTGCCTAAAAGGCATTACACACACCTCACATTAGCCAACTGTGGACATTCACGACACACAGTCAGACAATAACATACACACTCTGGACAGACCCTCAGCATCATGCAGAACAGCCCTTTCCGATTACTGTTACTACTAATATACACCTCTGGTGGTAGTGGTGTAGTGGTTAGTGTTGTCACCTCGCAGCAAGAGATTCTCAGCTTCGATTCTCAGCTGAAGTGCCTTCTGTGCAGAGTCTGCATGCCCTCCCTGCGGTTGAGTGAACGTTAAAGACATGCAGATAGGTGCGTGCATGTGTGGATGTTCTTTCTTTCAAGGTCGGGTGCCAGGCTGGCAACTCAACACCATAAAAATCTACTGCCAATCATTAGCAGACCAGTGATCCACTGTGGCGACCCCTAACTGGGAAAAGAGAAAAAAGATTTTTACTAATATACACCTCTGGGATACGTGAGTGGTGTTAGTAGGTGATGGCCCTTTACCTAGCACACACTGCACCCATGTAAATTATTGCTGTTCACCTGTATAGCATTGTGGCAACTCCTACAGAATATACCTCCCAACTGTACAGGGTTTTGCTGAATGTCTAGATGTGTGTCTCATATGTTTGGTCTGTTCCTCATAACTTCTGTGTTTGCCTGATACATTACTGGACTGACCTGTGGATTGGTGCTACTAATTAATGTCTTAATGTGAGGTGCAGACTGCATAGCATGCAGTACATGTATGTTAAAACAAAGCCGGTTTACTGTTGTATTCCAGATTGGTATGACATATTTTTCTTGAAGCTTACTGATATGTAGGTTAATGTGCTGTGTGCATATGTTTTGCATGCATAATGAAGGCAGATAAATGTACAACAATAGAAATATGTCTGATAAGCTGAGTACTGCATACTATGTAATGTGTCAGAGTAACTTAATGAAAACACTTGATGGGCATGCTGACTCATTCATGGCCTTCTATTTATATCACCAATATATGAATATTATGACATTTAAAATGCTGCATAATCATGACAATGCACTTGTTTTTATCACATCTTTGGGTATTTTCTTAGACAACTTATAAATAAACTTTATAGAACAGACCCTGAGATTGTTATAGTGGCAAAATAAATGTACTGCACTGTGATGTAACTTGGGCAAACATTGCACATGTGATGTTTCATAAATGTTGATGCTAATTGCATATCATATTATTTCTTTACAGTTATGTTAGTACACACCTGACATTACATTAGTAAATATTTGTTTCAGTTGTCTGACTGTAAGGCTGACTGTGTTATGTAACACATGTCAATACATACTTGTGAAGCAGTAGATAGATGTGGCTATATAGGACAACTTGCCAATGTCTATTATATCAACATGCATATCACTATTCTTACAGTAAGCTCCTTTCCAGACCTTTCATAATGTTTCAGTAACACATATTGTGCATTGTGTAATCTCTAGTTTGTTGTACTATACATATGCATTTGATTACTGTCATTGTAGAGTGCCAAACAATATATATGATGTCTTTTTCTATATAGTACATACATAATGAATATGTATTGTAACTGGTGTATGGATTTAAGTACATGCCTTAGCAATGATTGTGGTTTATTTCAGGCATGTTTGGCATATACGTGTGATGCATGTTACATGCCATTTTGTAATTTAGTATGGACTGGATGTATGCCTGACATCAAATAAGGTATTATAGTTGGATAAAGTCAAACAGTAGTGTAACTTCACATACATAACAATTACAACATGTGGATTGTGTATTTTTTGCCTGAATTGTCATTTATTCATCATTTTTAGGTTAATACCTATTATGTATGCATGTATGTTTTGTTCCTGTGTTGAAATGTGACAGAGCATGGCACCTGTGCCACTTCACCAAATGGATGATAACACACCAGGCCACTGACAGCTGAATTAGACTCTAAGGACCAGGATGGTGACCATGCCAGGGGCAATGATGATGACTGCAACAGACCAGGACCTGCATGTGCCATTGTTCCTGTGGCACAGCATAGGAGATATCCACTAACACACCGGGCTGATGACTTTCGGACAAGATCTGGATGTAGTGACAGACATGTTCCAGACACAGATGAAGAGCCTGATGAATAACTTCTTTCAGGACATGGTGTCTGCCATGAATGACTCCTTTTGGGAGATCACTAGAGAGATCTTTTGTGATGTTTGACCCCATCAGGGTGGCCCCTCAAGAATGTAAGTATTGTCTATGTGATTCACTTATGTAATGCTGCCACCATGGTGTTTTCCATATCCCAATTTTTATGGCCTTGGAAAAATTGTGCACACATCCCATATTGCTGTCATGCTTTTTAGACATAAATCATAATGAACACTGCACATATCAGGTCATATGTGGCTTTATCTTGTGACTACAGTATGACACATTAGCAAATGACACATGCATTACCGTTATTATTTACATGATTATCCCGTGCTGTTATTACTGCACACATCGCTCCATATGTACTGGGATGCTACTCCTTCAATCTGTATGTGTGTATAACACTATGGATGCAGTGCAGCATAATACTGATTTGCCAGATACACTATGGCCCTGTATGTGACAGTTATGAATATTGTGGTTAGCATAAGGTGAGTATGATACAATTGCTCTGCTTGTGTTGTTCCTGTATATATTTAGAAGGGATGACAGCAACTCACATACTACATTATACCCATTATTCTCACATAGACAGTAAATTTGGTCATGTGTGTTTATTTGGACATGTTATCCATGTGTGTGCACTGCATGCATCTTTGTATTGATTTTTGCTGCCATATTGTCTGTTCAACAACATAACATGTCCTTGATCTTGTACTTTATGTAACATTGTTGGGTCATACTGTCCCAGTGGCAAAATTACCTTGCATATGCCATGTACTGGCAGTTATTGTGACATGTTGTTTTAAAGTATTATGACAGGTGCATCTGAAAATGCATTCTGCACATACTGTATTGACATTCACTCATCCCTTATTGAATATATGGAGGAGATGCTTTGTTTAGTATCATTCATGACTCCCTTTTTGTCTGTCTGTTGCATATGGCACTAACCAGTATTTTTGAACATAGCTTATATTAGGGCATGTATACTCAGGATAGCATACTTGTCCATATGTGTGCATTTGTAGCAGATGTGCACTGATTTACATGGATGTACATGTGTATGGCCTTAATATGATCGACTCACAACTGCCCTTGTTATATGTAACTGGATAAATGCACTTATTCCATTTTGTTGTGCTGTACTTGTATACACAGGACTGTCTTTTGAGGAGTTCTTCACATGCACTATGATATTCATATCAAAAATGGTGATTGTTTCACCTGTTGTATTATGTTTGTATTGCAGTATATATGGATATGTGATATTCAAACCTACTTTTGCCGTGTACTTGTATCATTTATTGTTTAACTGCTGCTTATTACTGTGTTGTTTGTGTAATTTGTACATAGACATGTTTATAGCCATCACCAATGCACTATGCACATGTGTCAGACATTGGCCATTTGCTTCAATTGACCTTTTGAGGACTTGCTGTCCATCTTGTATTGTGAACACATGCATATGCACTGTATCACTTTAGCTATGGTTGTCCTGCTTTATTTTATGCCTACTTTCTCTTGCTGGCATTTCCTCACTGACATGGGCCTATGTTGTCTATCTCCCTTCTCCCTTATAGCTTTGATCTATGTTTCACATATACATGGCATATGCATATGAGTATGTTTACCTTCCTGTAAAGTACTATTGTTGCAATGTAGGTGTACTCATACAATATGACCTTGTGCCACCATGATGGGTGCCATACACACACACACCAGACATCTGCTATTCTATTACCCTATTTCCTTGGGTATGTGCATTGCTTGTGTTCCCCACATGTCCTGCACTCATTGTTAGCTACTGTTCACCATGTTGAAACAGCCAGGATTGCCCTTTGCCTTACTTAATTAATCTTTTATTAGAAATGTTGTGTATTACAGTAAACTCTCAGTTAACCAGCACCCATGGGGATTGGTAGATGCTGGATAACTGTAGTTTCTGGTTCCTTGAGACTTACCATTAAAAATAGGCCTGACTAATACTGTACCCTATACTATTTGTTTGGTTTGACTTGTTCTCAGGTGGAGGAGAGAGGGAGTTTATCCCCATCTACTTTTTTAAAACTCTAAAACTCTAAAAATGTATGGTATGTTTATGTAGGGGGAAACAGAAAGTGCAACGTATGAAAATTGTACTGTATTTATTCGATTATTTATTTCTTTTTTTTGCTGGTTGCTTGAGTCCAGATTAACTGAGAGTTTACTGTGTGTTGAATTCCACAAATTCTGATGGGTGCATTTATATTTGTCTGTCTACATATTAGAATGGCATCCATTATTGTTTGCAGATATTTGCTACTTTTCAGACATACTGTAATGACTCTTGCACATTTGTCTTCATTTATTACTTTCCATGTATTACTGAAAGTTCCACTGGGCTTGTATACCTTCCTTAGATGTACATTGATAATTTACATACATATATTACTTTATGAATGAGTTTTCCTTGAATATGTATTTGACATGACGGATTGTGGTTGCACTGATATCTTGGGTTATCTGTCCTGTGCTGAGGTATTATCCATCAACTGAAATATATTTGCATGTTACTTGGTTAGCTGCAAATCTTGTGTGGAACTCAACAGACTACATTGAGTTCCACAAGGTTTATGGAATCTGTCCCTATATTTGAGATCAGACAACAGTGTAGGAACCACCTTAACCTACTGTTTATATCATTGTAAATGTGAAAATCTGGAGGGTTTTGATTGTTACCTGCATCTCTTGAAATGATGATGGTAGCTGTGACAGCTGCAGCATTAGTGCTTAACTAAATACATACATGATACACACACACACACACACACACACACACACACACACACACACACACACACAGGTAAATTGAACACTTATGAAAACAATGAGTCAGGATATGTTTTGATGAATATATAGAATTTTACTGTAGGGGTGGAATTCTCCTTCATATTAAGCACTTTACTTGGAATAGAATTACTATGTAACAGCACCACATCTGAGATCAGCATAGATATATATATATATATATATATATATATATATATATATATATATATATATATATATATCTACACACACACACACACACACACACACACAAACACAGCCATATTTTGTGTGTGTTTATATATATATATATATATATATATATATATATATATATATATATATATATATTAAGGTCAAACAAAAAAAACATTGGGTAAAAATGCCAAAAAAAACTGACACAAGATAGGGTTTTCACAATGTAATAGCTTAAACCTCCTGTGGTGGAGGATCATAGGAAATATGCAAATTAACCTTTAGTGACATACCAGTATTTCAGCTATATGGCTTCTAGGTTCATAGGTTCATACTAGGATATTTATAAGCCTAGCCAAAGTGTGTTTGACTTTCGCCACCCATTTTAAATTAATTTTGCTATGCCCTTTTCCAAGGTTAGTATACTGTGCCTCTGTCTAACAGTGACACAGAAGTGATACCTGGAGTAAACCTATGATCTCCCATCCACTCATCAAGATTCCTCTTGAAGAGAGTCAATGAGGGACTCTGCCTAACCTGGACTGGGATTTTATTCCAGAGTGAAGGGAGCCTCTGGGTTATGAATCTGTCCCTCCAGCATGTCCTATTTATTTCAGTGCTGATGTTCAAGTCTCTCGAGCGTGTAGCTCGATGGGATTTGGATTTTCTTAGGTGCAGCATGTCCATTAATTCCAGGTTGGACATGGCATTATACGTCAGGCACAGATCACCTCTGAGCAGGCGGTATGCCACTGAGTAGAGCTGGAGTTTCTTTAACCGGGCAGCATATGGCATCTGTTTGAGCCCTTTGATCCTCTTGGTGAGGTACTTTTGGGGTCTTCCCAGTTGCTGCAGGTGTCTGGTAAGGTACATCCCAAAAGGGGCATTGTACTCAATTATGGGCCTGATGAGGGATGAGTAAAGAGGCACGATGACATCCCCTGATCTAGATGTGAATCCCTTCATGATTAGGTGGGCTATATAAAATGTTTTTCTAACCACTTTGGCCACGTGGTTGTCAAATGAGAGATTGCTATCAACTTGGGTCCCCAGGTCCCTAATGACTTCTTCTGTACTTAATGGATTACCACCTATGTGGTAATTTGTGGGCACTTAGTTTTTGCCAAAGGGGATGACTATACACTTTTTGGTGTTTAGCTTGAGGCCATGGCTCTGGCACCAGTTGTCTGTTTCTATGAGGCCCTTTTGGAGGATGCTTGTGTCAGCTAGAGAGTCGATTATGGCGCCCAGTTTGCAGTCATCTGTGAACTTGGTCAGCCACAGTCCCTCCGTGTTTGCCTGTACCTCCGAGAAAAAACTACAAACCACTCTGCTACAGGTCCCATGAGGAGCTCAGTGCCTCTCCACATTATCTGATGAAGTCTTTGTCATTGGAGACGAAAACGCAATTTTGTCAAGAGCGTTAATCTGCAGTTTTTATATGTTCGTGTCTTACTTGGTGGAATTAAACAGTGGAACCTTTGCTGGTGTGTTTCCTGCCTTCTACTAGGCTGTTTTGGATTTTTTTCCGAGAAATATATACCGAACAAGAGAGGTCCCAAGACTGAGCCTTGTGGGACACCACTTGTAACTGATTTGGAGTCTGACATGGCTCCAGCAATTCTAACCATGTGGGTTCTGTCCTTGAGCCAGTTGGCAACCCATCTAGTGACATAGGGGTTTATATTTAAGCTGGTGAGCTTATCTATAATGCCCGAGTGGGGTATTGTATCGAAGGCTTTTGCGAGGTCCAGGTAGGCTGTGTGGACCACCTTCCCCTCGTCAATGGCCTTGGTGACTGTTTCAAAGAAATCAACTAGGTTTAAGAGGCAGGATCTGCCCTTAACAAAGCCGAACTGGGTAGGATCCAGTGTCTGTAGGTCCCCAATATCTTTATTTATGAGGTCTATGATGATCCTTTCCATAGCTTTGCAGACCAAGCTAGTCAGGCTTATGGGGCGATAGTTTCCAGGATCCGTTGAGGCACCACCTTTGTGGAGAGGGACCACTGTTGCTGTACGCCACTCTTTGGGTACATATCCTGTAGTAAGGCTGAGATTGAGCAGTAGTTTTATGTTTGGGTTTAGCTCTTCTTGGAGTTCATGTAGGACGCAGCCCGGGAAACCGTCTGGTCCCATTGATGCTGTGTTTTTTGCTTTGGAGAGGGCGGCTCTTACCTGAGCATCTGAGATGTCAGGGGGGCAGCACTCTGCTGGGATAGATATTCGCCCTTTTGGTGGGAAAAGGGGGTAGTTTGCACTGAATCTGTCAGCTAGGATGTTGGCAATGTCTGTGGGTTCGGTGTACTTTTTGTCATTTTGGACTAATTCTGAGCATATCTGGGAATTTCCACCCAGGTTCCTAACATAACTAAAGAAAGCCTTGTGATTATCCTTAGTGTCATGTGCAATTTTTCTCTTAAAGCTGGCCTTAGACGATTTTATGAGTGCCCATAGTTTTTTGCTAATACTGATCAGAGATGCCCTCCCTTTTTGGGATTTTCCTCTATCATGTAGTAGCTTCCTCCTTCTATTGTATAGTTTGTTTATGGCTGGGGTCCACCAGACAGGACGTCTGCCTTTGGAGGATTGGGTCTTGGTTTTATTTGGGATTGCATGATCCATGCATTCCTGAAGGTGTTCACAGAATGCGTTTATAAAGGATTCTGCGGTCTGGGCCGTATTTTCCACAGGCCCGGGGACTTTGAAGGATTCCACCTCAGTTTTGAGAAGTGTGAAATTTGCTTTAGAGAGGTTTTTCACTGTGGTTTTCTGGGCAGGGTGTGGGGTCGGGATGTGAATATCCAGTGAGATTAGTTTATGGACTGATCTTACCAGTGAGGGATACACTTCTGGTCTGGAGCATAGAGTCCCCATGTTGGTGATGATCAGGTCCAGTATGTTTTCCCTTCTTGTGGGAGTGGTAACAAGTTGTTCCATAGCATTTGAATGTATAAATTCTAGGAACATTTGGGCTAGGGTGTTGGAGCTAGAGTAATGCTCCCAGTCTATGTTTGGATAGTTGAAGTCGCCCAATATAATGGTGTTTGGAGAGACCTTCATATTTTCCAGTGTTCTCAGGAAGGCCGAGTGGGGTTCCTGGGTTTGGGAGGGTGGTCTGTAGCAGGCTATAAACTGGAAGGCAGTTTTACCCACTGTTAGTTGCACATGGATAGTCTCTGATGCTTCGTGCTGTGCCACCAACCTGGAGGTATGGGTATCTTTGACGAATATTAATACTCCCCCTCCTTTTCTGGTTTAGTCCAAGTTTTGGGGCCGAAAAGCATGGTATGAGGTATAACCTGGTAGTGCTGGGGTGCTCTCATGAGCCTTGAACCAGGTTTCTGTTACTGCACAGATATTGATGTTCTCCATGCTAAGGAGAGTTTCGAGTGCATGCATCTTGAGGTTTAGACTTCTGGCATTGAGTAGCATTACTCTTAGTTTTTTATCCCTTGTGATACCTATGGAGGTGGGTTTGTCTTTTGAGCCTTGCCTAAAAAAGGCACTATAGGGGTAGCAAGAACCTTTGCCAATATCCGAAAGCCCATAGGCGACAGGTGCAAGCCGTCCCTAGCGAAGCATCGTGGCTTGTCGAGCATGTCATCCCAGGCTGACAGGCATTGGATCCCCTTTGAATGACACCAATACTTAAGCCAATTTTTAAAATTGATCATCTTGTCTTCATATTGTGGTGTCATTCTTGGTGAGGGTAAGATGCTACTCAAGGTCAGGGTCATACCGGCCTGGGCTACATGCTCAGAGAGCTCCACTATGTCTCTTTTCATGTAGTCCAGGGAGGTACATCTCAGGTCATTCACACCAGCATGGACAATGACTGAATCATTTTTGTACTTGCCTTGGAGTGACCTGAGTGCGTGTGTTATGTGGCGGATCCTAGCGCCTGACAGGCAGCTCACCGTGACCTTCTCCTTGTTCAGCCTGGTGAGCGAGACGTCAGTGTGCCTGACGATAGAGTCACCTATTACAAGTGTATCATGTGTGTTGTTTAGCCTTAAGGGCTGTGACTGTTCGGTACACTGGCTTTGTGAGCTATGTGTTGCATGTGTTTTGTTTTGGGGTAGCGGTTGCTTGGGTGTCTGCTTTGGAGGTCTCTGCTGCTTAGGCAGATTTTTATTTAGAGCCTCTGAGTATGTTTTTGTGTGTTTATGTGTTTGGTTTGCTGTCGTGGTAGGTCTATGTGAGACTGAAATTGTAGTGAGTGTGGTTTCCTTCTCCTCCTGACTGGTTACGCCAGTACTGAGTTGAGAGAGCTTCGCCTCCAGTTTGGCTATATGGTTGCATCTCTCTCATGTGTTGGAATTTGTTGGGAGGAGGAGAGGGTTGTCTGTGTACATGAGGCAGTTGTAACATTGCCTCAAGATTCCCAGATTCACCAGCTGGACCGGAGAGGAGATTGACAACTGACCTTTGGACATGCTAGAATAGTATTGGGAATTCCTTTATAATTGAAAAAGAGGGCCAATGGGGAACAAGGTACTCAAGGGGAGTTTGTGAGGGTGTAGTGCTTTTAATTTTTTAGTGCTGACTTCGTGAGCAAGTGCCAGGTAACTTAAATGCAATGTGTTGCAGGTAACTTAAATGCAAAAACGACAAACAGTAACTTTCTTTCAAGTGAAACAAGGAAATAAGTACAGTAAGCAATGCAGATATCACTAGGGATCCACAGAAGCGCTGAAAAGCCACGTTTTAGGTGGAATTAGCATTTCAGGGAAATAACAAGCAAACAAACAACAAGCATACAAACAAAGCTAGATTCAGCAGGCCTGGTTCTAGTCTATGCTACAGCAAACAAGGTGTACCAATTTCAGTAAGAAACAGTTCAAATATGTAGGCACTATAAGCCTTTAACCAGAAATTCCCAGCTCAGAAGGGCAGAGTCCAGCCTCTCTTCCCACAAGAGTGCAGACCACGAACCTTCTTAATGTAAAATAACTGGCCTGAAGCCCAAGTGCTTAATCTAAAAGACAGAATGATAGCTACACTTTAATCAAGTTACTACCAAGCAGTAATAAATACAATTGAATAATTTAAAGAATGCCTGGATTAGTGCTCAAATTATACAAACAAAGCTAGATTCAGCAGGCCTGGATCTAGTCTATGATACAGCAAACAAGGTGTACCAATTTCAGTAAGAAGCAGTTCAAATATGCAGGCACTATAAGCCTTTAACCAGAAATTCCCAGCTCAGAAGGGCAGAGTCCAGCCTCTCCTCCCACAAGAGTGTAGACCACGAACCCTCTTAATGTAAAATAAATGGCCTGAAGCCCAAGTGCTTAAACCAGAATTAATACACTTTTAAAATAACAGACACTGAGCCCTCAATCAGCATTTCTCAACTTAGAAGGATGTAAGCTACCTGTTCTGCCACTACAGTGCAGACCACAAACCTTCTTAATGTAAAACAACTGGTCTGAAGCCCAAGTGCTTAAACTAAAAGGCTTAGAATGAGTTACACCAAGCAGTAATAAATACAATTGAGTACTTTTAAGATGATGCAAAAGCAAAATAAAGTAGGAAGAAACACAAATACAGTAAAAGCAGATACATTTTTTTTTTTAAGTGGAAAGAGAGAAAGGAAAGAGAGAAAGGAGTAGCAGAAACTAAGCTGATTGGCCTTCTCAAATGTTCTCCCTGTACTGGGTAGAATGAAGTAATGACACTAGACTGGGAGGAGGGTCCCAGATCAAATTTACACTAGGGGCGAGCAACTGCCCATGACTTTTAATTTTTTTTAGATAGGAATACTTCAACTTCGTTTTAACCTCATCAATACAGAGAAAAAAATATAACTGAAATTTAGAAACACAGAGCTTAAAAATGAAGCCTGCTGTCCATTAACATTAGAGTGACTGCAAAACATTCCAAATAACATGCAAGCCAAAGGGTAAAAATGTTATACAGACCAACTACTCAGTAAAAACTGCAAAAAAGACCCAGCCAAGTTAGAGAATTTGCTGTGTAAAACCTAAAACTTCCTTTACTAGAGATCCATGGTTTATATGCAAATGACCCTTTAAGGATATACTAGTTTTTCATATATATATATGTATGTATATATATATATATATATATATATATATATATATATATATATATATATATATATATATATAGATATATATCTACATATATATTACTCCCTGCACCCCTGCTACTTTTATGTATGAACTCTGAAATTGCTCTACTGTGGGGAAAGGGCAAATTCCTGATCACCATTGTGCCATGATCTTGCACATCCAAATGACGTCAATCTTTGAATGTTTGAAAACTGAATTTGCAAACTGCTTCAAGTGCTTTAACTTTAAATAGTTCAAGCTCTTGATAGGAGTCCATAGATATATATCACACACACACACACACACACACACACACACACACACACACACACACACACACACACACACACACACACACGTGTGCGCACATACACACACACGCATATATTTGCATATATTCTTTCATGCTCATTCTTCTAATTAGGTCCTTTAAAACTTGGTAGCATCATCATGATGAAATGCTAAAAATATACTGTGACATGAATTTTTCATAAGCATGTGAAGTATCTACTTTGTCAAAACAAAGGGCATGCCCTGCATATACAAACACATGCACATTCACAAATAACAAACACAGACACAGACGTATACATGCATATAAAGATATAATATACATACATTTAATATCTACACATGTGCACTTACCTTTGTGTGCGTGTGTGTGCATTTGTGTGTGCCTATTGTAAATATATATAAAAGTCAAGTCTGTATGATCTGGTCAGTGTTACATCAACATGCTTAATGTTGACACAATAACCTCAAATTACACAAGATTGACATGCTTCTGTGCATGCACCAAGATTATTTATGAGAACATGCAATGAATAAAGCAATGTTTTTGCAGGGGTCCAATCTTCCCCTGCACCACCATATAGGGGACTGTGCATCTCACACACCCTGTTTTATATATATATATATATATATATATATATATATATATATATACACATACACACACACACACACACACACACACACACACACACACACACACACACACACACACACACACACCCCATACATACATCAGGCGCACACACTCATAAACACACACACGTGTGTGTGTGTGTGTGTGTGTGTGTGTGTGTGTGTGTGTGTGTGTGTGTGTATACATATATATATATATATATATATATATGTATATATATATATATATATATATATATGTATATATGTATATATATATATATATATATATATATAGATAAATATACATGTGTAGGCTTTCATTCTCATTTTTCTAACTAGTTCATTTAAAACTTGGTAGCATTGTCATGATACCATGCTAAATATATATTGTTTCAAGAATTATTCATAGGTAGAATTTACCACAAATTGTCAGTTGAGTGCAACTGCTGATTCAGTTAAAGCACATAAGCCAAAAAATTCACATTTACTTCAAAGAACAAAGGAAAATAGTTTAATGACCACATTTGGTAAGCTATATTTGAACTAGACAGCCTGTGTACTTCCATGACTAAGGCAATGAGCTATGAGCAAGCTTTGTACTGCAGGCTTGGATTTATTTCCCACAATCTCTGCATGCATACAAAATGATTCTGAGTAAATATTTGACTGCTGAGGATGCCAACATTTGACTGTACGTGTGAAAGTTCACATTGTAGAGAACACAAGTAACACTGGTAATCTGTGCAATTTGTATACCTTTCTATAAATTAAGTTACACAATAAATGAAATTTGCACGCGAGTGTTTACTAATTATTTCAAAACCTTAGAATGTTACTTAGAATTTGCAGTCCACCTTATTTTTTAAAATAGTAATTTCTTGTGCATATTGTTTACTCAAGTAATATGAAAACTAATATCTCCACAGAAAATATTTTTATGTCTGTACAATGACAGGTTACTGGTGTTAAAGCACTATTGTACATGTCTCAAACCACTGCCCTTCAACATTCCTGGCATCCTAGATACACATCCTCTTTTATGCATTCTTTTCTCCTTTAGTGTGTCTTTCAAATTACATCATGCTACCATAGAAAGAATCTTAGGTCTTTTTCTCATTACCTTCTGCAGTCACTTACGTACACTGCCTTCAGATAAAAAAGGATTAAATAAAAGTGTTTTCTTCTTACTTTTACAAGATAGACTTCAAAAAGGTTATAATACGCCTGTGAAATCCCTGTGGCTGCTTTTCCACCAATAGGATTCCTTGTTCACAAGGACAGACATTTGACATAACTGCCCAATGTGACAAGTCACATTTGAAGTCTGATAGTATTAAACAAATAATGCTTAGCAAATTCCTAATGTAATCAGTTTTTCTATAAAAGTCACACAAAATGTATACATTGTAGATGTGCAGAAACACGTCTACCTTGCAGGAAGCTTGGGAGATGCTGTAAAGGGTACATAGGAGCTTACTGGCCTCTTGAATTATTCATTTTATTTATTTATTTCATAGTTCTTTACCAGGATAGTCGACTGGGCAAGACCCCATTTTCAGCAGAGGCCCAAGGAGAAAAGCTCCAGTGAAAAATTTAAAAAATTACTAAAGTGCAACATTACAAAATAATTTTAAAAAGAAATTATACACTTCATGAAACATAAGTGATGCATAACAGATACAGAGATTAATACAAATTGAAATGCATCACACTGTGAGTTCATAATAGTGCAAATTAATTAAAAAAACAGGAACTATGTACAACATAAGGGGAAGACATCAGAACCATATACATCATAAGATGAAGAGGAACACTGTTAACATTATATAATTGACATAATACTATAAGCCCCTCTTAAATATACAAGGGAATGAGTTTGATGCAGGTAACAGATATGAGAATAAGTAAATGCTTGGTCAGTAAACACAAACATTCATTACTAGCCATCCACACAAGTCAACAACAAGATAACTTTTCAAATAAATCCCAGAGTGCAGGACAAGCCATAAAACAACATATCCGGCTGTAAATAGCCAACTCCTTTATCAGCAGACAGACAGACATGGCATTTTATGTGAACATATTGCACATTTTCTTTAAAAAACTGGCCCTAAGATGAGCTGTTACATTCATTTTGACAGAAAAAAAATAGCTTTTTAAGCCTCTGCACTGAGCCTGTGAACTAGGTCATATTAAAACTATCAGTGCAAACTTCATTTCTTAAACACTGGCATTCCAGAAAGTGAGTGAAAGATGGTTTGGGTGTTAACTTAATTCTTTAAGAAAAACCATGTTGAGTACACTTGATGCCTAAGGCATTCAATAAGAGTGAATGAGAACACTAGCCTAGCTTAAAGAAGCTATTTAGCTTTACATGAAATGCAAGTTCACTGATGCTGTCCTCAAGAAATCTTATAAAAACCCTGTTCAAATTTAACACATCTATGCCAGTTCTAAACTATGATACTGGAATTACTCACGTTAAGTCCCATTCGGCTAATGTAGCCTGACAGATATTAGGAAATGATATCATGTCACACCAAGAGGAGTTTAACACCGTATTAAAAGGTAATTTATTTACTACATTTATTTATCATGACAATGGGTTGAATTGCATAAAGTTTGTGGAATCCATCACAGCTTGCCTAGTTCCACTCAAAAGTTGCAGATAACAGCAAAGTGCAAACGTGCCTCAGCGTACAGAGAATAACTTAGTGCAAAGCAGATTTAACTTGCAATGTACCAAATGAAAACAGTCCTTGAACCAAATAAGGAACCAGATGCAAAAATCAGAGAATACAAGAAGAAGAAAAATAACCTGGTTCCACACAGCAGTGAAAATCAATATGTCCTTTATTGTAGTAAGGAAAGTGCTTTCTCGGAATAACATCCACTTCATCAGACCAAAAAAGATAGAATAACAGTTACATTTTTAAACACTAAAACATCCAATCAAAAATCAGATAAAATGTGCATCATAGCTAAAAGCCATGTGATAAAATACATCTGTAGAATATATAGATCTTTAAAAAATTGAATAAAAACAGATTAAATAAGCAATATGTACTTAAAAATGGTAATGAATACAATAGTAAAAAATAATCCCCAGGATTCATGAAGCTCGGCGCAAGGCCGGCGTAAGGCTTGCGCTGGCCATGTGGTGTATATATGGAGTAGTCGCACCATATGCATATTAATGACGGAGCGCAGCCGCCACAGCCACGTGCATAGGAAACATGCGCAAGTGCATGGGGTGTATCGAAGTTGCGCATGGAGGGGTGTCAATGTCGGCTGTCGATGAGCAACCTAAACTGCTGAATATTATATTCTGCCTGCAACAGTAATCGCACCTATCAGTGTCCATGGATACCGAAACATATGCAAAGCATGCAAGATAGTCCCTGCGAAAAGAAAATGAAGAAGCAAACATAAATGCACGGTAGGGAATAACGGGTCCCTACCCTTGAAAAAATGACATGAAAACTGTGTGCCCGTAGTCCAACGTAGTGTTGATAGCTATACCATGTGGAAGTGAAATGTATCATATGTTAGTGCGCCGCCAGTAGGTACATCCAGCCCAATGGAGAGGGTCACCAGCTGACCCATAATGTGAGGGAGGGTACATAGCTGTGCAGATGTGTCCATAACAAAATACACGAGGAGAAACGTAGATATATGTAGTGACCGTATGTCCAAATCATATCCCACAAGGCATGTAATAGTCACATACAAAAGGTATGTCCGTATTTCACATACCAAATGTGATAGGAAATAGAATACGCATGTAAACGAAACATAAGGAGCATATAAACAGCTACAACAATAAGGACACTTGTAGGCCGAAAGGAACAGTATGATCCATACCATCGACTAAGATTTCCACCTGTCCCACTTTGCGAGCGACAGTCCTTCTGTGGGCAGATGTGTCCTGACACAAACTTGTAAAAATGGCAAATGTCCAGAGATTATAGGACATAATTATTCCATAGACGTCATGTAATAGTTGCATTAAACAGTTTTTCTCTGTACGTATATTACATAAATGTCATAAGAAACAGAATAAGACACCAAAATGCTACAAGAATAAGCTTAGATATAGGCAAGAATTGTAAGTTCTTTCTGCTGAACTGACCATGGGTATGTGTCGGCTTGTAAAATGTGCTGTGTTCACTGCAAATGGCACACTGTGGCCAATTGAAAAGGTGGAAACACAACCGTTAACTGTGGGGAGGCATTGTCCACAACAGTCAGACATGTGTAAGGAATGGCTTGGACATAGGAAAAGGTGCCATCCTACCAATGACTACAACAGGCTGGCAAAATCCAGAAGTCAGCGGTATAATCCGAACTTGTATGTGACACAGTCGAACGGGTAGTACCCGGGTATACCAATCAAGTAATGAAAGTGAAGTACCTATGTGCGTGAGGTATAGCATGTGGAAAGCAAACATGGCAGGGTAGTCCACACAACCATAAAGGTACCTGACACATGTAGGGTAGTCAATGTGTTACTCTGGCCGTGTCATGGGCCAACAACCAAAGTAGTGATCTATGGGGTATGATGAATTTACGTGTGAGGGGCGGGTGGGTAATGGTAAAATCTTCAAAGGCGATACTGTGTCGTATGCAGAAAAGGTGAACTGGAGGTGTATGAGGGGGCAGCAGGTGAAGTGGAAAGAAACACAAACACATGTAGAAACAGCTGCAAGACAAGCAGACAGGCCATAGTGTAGAACACAATCCCACAAACATATGAATATGGAAATGTGCGATACAAATGTATAGATATGTCACCGTCACATACCCACAGATGGGTCCTGATGGAACTGGCCATAACAAATGCAACACACCTGGATGCATAATGGCCTACCCAGCATACCCTCCACATCACACAACCCGCCTCCATACCAGAATGTCCACCAAATCCAGCCGTACTTGGTCTACTGGTTCATTGCAGACACAGCTACACACAGTGACCCCTACGCATATGTAGTAAGTATTGTCACAGTAGGCAATGTCAGGATTGAAAACCATGTATCCCCTGCATGTAAAACCCCCTGCACATTTTCATAAAGCCACAAAAATCTTCGGTATCTGACTTGTTTTGGTCTTGTCCAATTTTTGGGATATCCCTCATGGGATAACCAATCTGTGTAAATAGTAGAATTGGTATGACGACATGATGTCCAATCCTGTAGATATCTGGACACAAGTCA
The DNA here is from genome assembly GCF_019279795.1 of Protopterus annectens. Classification (NCBI taxonomy): domain Eukaryota; kingdom Metazoa; phylum Chordata; order Ceratodontiformes; family Protopteridae; genus Protopterus; species Protopterus annectens. The sequence goes on along the minus strand of NC_056730.1, from coordinate 497,780,905 downwards.
GAACGTGCAGTAGAGGTCCATGACACTGTCCAGCCCTAAGTGGGCATGCATAACCTACTACCCAGGATAAAACACCTTCCCATGACGCATGTGTCCCGACACGAATAGGAGGGAGAATATAATGCACACGTTCGCATAGTGGCAAATGGCATGAGGGTGAGGAAGACACTGACGTAAACAGGTTAACCCTGATCAAGTGTGAGGGACACTGACTGTGTGCAGGCATGACCGACAATACCTGTCAACCTGTGTGAGCAAGATATCTGGACAGAGCCGTGAATACAAGTGAGACAAAGGTCCAAAAGCAGGGACAATTTGTAAAGATAGCTCTTAGAACCATAGAAATACGATAGAATAACAGTTTGCACATTGGCATTAATGTCCGGAGTATGAAGTCTGAAACCCAACTTTCTGTCAGCACGTTCCGACTTCAGTCTTTAATGATGAGCTATTGCTGTGCCAGAACACAACAGCGTATTACAGAGATCTGTACCATACCACTCAACTGTCCAGATATTCGTAGAATGACCAGAGTTTTGCCTCATATTGTTGTTGTGTGCCTCCGACAATCTGCACCAGTCTGGTAAATAGCTGAGGATTGACATCACTAAATAATGAGAAATATTTTGAGTTTAAGACTCCACATCCTTCAGAAAAGTCATGCTAATGGAAAACCTAGTATTCTATCAACGTTCTAAGCTTGTAAGAGCAATAGTTAAAATGTGTCCGTATTTGTCCCCCCATCATGTAGGTTTTGCACAGATTTGGTGCTCTAAGAGGTTGAGAGGTATGGTCCGTACATATTTACAGTAACAACCCTTCACATTTGTGTAATGTACAACTGCATACCTGTAGTCACTTCATGTCCAAAATAATAATCCCCATATGACTGAATACAGGTAATAGTCAAATGTGAATGGGAACACCCCTCACCGTGGAGTATGGACTGTAACAAGCCCACCCATAATATGTATTGCCAACAGAATAAGGTGCTGACATGTGCCCAAACACCTGTGTCTATAAACACAGGTAAAAATTCATAATAGGGAGAAACTCCCTGTCCATATGCTTCTTCTGACATTTGAACTCAGCCAGGGAAGTTCTGTTCACCAGGCGGACAAGCCTAAACCCAGATCACTACAGGAACACCCTGACAATCAAATACCTGTATGTGCCAGTACTATATGCCTTGGTGTTCTGCATATCCTTGGAGTGATTAACAATGCAGCTGGGGTCCACAGCAGTAGGCAATAGGGAATGTGTAATATGTAGTACCACGTTTTTCCCAGCAGGAGAATGGATGCCTGCGTTGTAAGTGAAGCGGTGAGGCATATGTTGATGTAGCTAAGTACTATGGGTATGCATATCAATGAGGCAGAACACCAATAGAATAGTGGTTCCGGCATCCGGCCAACGTGAATGCAGTCCTGGTTGGCCTACGATGACTGCACATATAACTTTAAAGTGTAATGAATGCGTTCATGCTGTACACACATTTAAATATGTAAAGGTGAATGTGTGTTTCGCATCAGTCTGTAAACCAGAATACAGATATGTAACTGTTACGGTCAGAATTATGAACGGCCACGTAAGCACAAATATCTATTAAACATATGTAACCCACAATAAGGATATGCAAGTGTGCCTGCGCGTGTGTAATCCGCTCACAGCATAGCAAATGAATGCTGTTTACTCCATGTTATATATACATGGCTCATACCTGTTAACCCAGTAAAGAACGAAACCGGACAAAGCCATGAAAACAACTGGTACAAATAGGGACAATCCCCAGATATTGCCCTAACAAACATAGAAAGTGGATAGAATAACAGGTGTGTCACTAGCATGGATTCTCTGAAGGGTATGAAGTCGTAACCTGAAATGCTTGTCATTATTTACCAATGTCAGTCTTTAATGATATGCCACTAAATTGCCAGATAGACACTAGGTTATGAAAAATGGACCAAAGATAAGAGGCAAACAGCTGTACATTCAGCGAAAATCTGTACAGTTGAAAGGTATGGTATGGATATATATATATATATATATATATATATATATATATATATATATATATATATATATATATATATATATACACATATATCCACAGACTTAAATCAAAGCAAATTATGAAATGAGGAATGTACAGACATATGTATATATGTACATATATATATCTATACACACACGATACATGAATAAATATATACACAACAAACATATGTCCCTGTAGATATAACGCATGTACATAAATAGGTCATGGTATAGCTATTATGGATAGACAGACAGACATGCATGAAAGGTGAATACACTGCTGCTTTCCAAACCATTGCCCAGAAAGTATCAGTGTGACAGGGCCTGCAAGTTCTACACGTTAAACATGAATATAGGTGTCCTTTGCAGGACCCCAAAAACTGATCTCGTACGAAGTGCGAACCATCATCGATGCAAAAGAAGTCACAGCTGCAACTGCGATATAGCTGTACATGCAACAGTAGCAGGTGCAAGGGTAATAACACATGGGTTGATAGAATGTATGCCGTATGACCTGATATATACGGAGAGTGGGGAGTGCTTAGAAGTGTCTTCACACTTTATTATCGCTCACATTAAACATGTCTAATGGGTACTGTGGAGGGGTGCCAGGTATGAGAATCAAGGGTATGCAGAAATGGACCTAGGTGTTGGCTGGCACAGATCTATTAGTACGCCCCCATGGGAGTGATCAATATAAGGTTGGGAGGGTGGCCTAATGGTTAAGGTATTTGCCTTACAAACACAAGTTACACGGTTTGAGTCTCAAAAGGGATAATTGGTTTGCCTAGTACTAACCTATGAACCTATGAACCTATGAACCTATGTGGGTATAGCACACACCTATATTCCCCAAAAAGGTTCAACCCATCTACTGGATATTGTGTAAACCATTGGGGGAAGACGTAGGGACCTATATCAGTGTCATGCAGGTGATTATCATGGATGGACATGCGTACGACCAAGATGGTAACCATACCTGCCAAACTGTCAGAATAAGACAGCTGGACTAAGGCATAGTACATAAAATACAAATAGGGACTATATTAAATATACCCTAGACAAAGTCAGAACATTGATAGAATAATGGTGTAGTCAGGAATATGAATGTTATGAGGGTTAGTAATCATGAAATAGAAATGTCAGTCATTATTATCTAACCTCACAGTCCGTCATGCCTTGCCAGTAATTTACCAGAAAGGCACATTATTATGACAAATGTAACAAAATCATAGGTCAAACCTCAGGGCGTGTACCCATAATGTGTACAGGTGAGAGGTATGAAGGTAACCCGTCCTAAATAAATGTACAGAACTAGTGATACTAGATGGACAGGTGAGAAGAAAGACGTCAGGACAAATGACAAAACATGTACAAGTCAAAAGCATGTACTTCGACAAATGTGAATGACAACGTATGCCCTGTGAAAGTCAATGTGGAAGGTTAATAGACTCAAAAGACAGGTGTCCCTCAGGGTGTCATGCGGTGTCACCGATACAGTGTCCAGTCCCCCATACTCGTACGTGAGCTCTGCCACTGACGGAAAGTGCAAATACCGGCGTACACATAAAGTACATGATAGAATAATTAGTGTGGATAAGCACCTGCTGGCCTTTGTGAGGAATACAACCCTCTGGGTGGGTGTGTCCTGCAATAGGAATGTAATGGCATCTGGCCTGTGATGGTGCCATATATTGTGTGTATTGGTGTAAGAAAATTGATATCCTGTATCAGAAACATACCTTGCAACTGTACAGATTTTCGCAGAATGTGCAGATGTTTGCCTCATATGCTTGGTGTGTTCCTCTTACAATCTGTACCTTTCTGGCAAATAACTTTGAACTGAAGTCATTAAATAATGACAAACATTTGAGTTTAAGACCCCAAATCCTTCAGAAAAGTCATACTAATGCAAAACCTATTATTCTGTCAACTATCTATGTTTGTAAGAGCAATATTTAAAATCTGCCCCTATTTGTCCCCCCATCATGTTAGGCTTTGTACAGATTTTTTGCTCTAGGAGGTTGAAAGATATGATCAGAAACAGATACATGTCTGAGGAAACAGCATTATCGACTGCAAGACAACTCAGAAGGTATGAAAAGCGCTGCAGTAGGAAGTTCAGTATTGGCCGCAGGTATGTGCTGACATGTCAAAGGACACAGCAGTCTACATGAAGTACCTATAGGGCTGTCACCTTTACCAGTGATGACAGTGGGACATACCCACAGCCATGCATACACCACAAATAAACATAGCACACAGCAAAGCCTAGGCCATGATACACGAAGCCTCCGGCGTGTATGAGTAGAGTGAGAGTACTGCAAGGAAAGATGACTGCCAAGCTATTCAGCAAACACCTGTAGGGGCATGCAAGACCGCCCGTAACACGAACGTTGCACGGACAATGTTGGGATTTGCAACATACCCCATTTGTATGCTAAAGCTATGCAAATAATGTAAATATGCGATACATTAAACAGTAAGCTGTCCGTGCAAGAGCAGAGTTATGTGCAGAAATGTACCCGGATGTTAGGCAACTAACGTTCTGCACATTGCTAAACAGAGCAATGACAGCTGCAAATACAGTATGAATACAGTCGAAGAAGCATGCCAATGTCCAAATCTAAGGCCAGTGGCATTATTGTCCATTGGATATCAATAAAACAGTAGTTGTCCTCCCCCGATCTCCGGTGTGGAAGCGTAGCGCAGCGCCAAGAGAACGCGCTGCGCTTCAAAACAAGTCAAATATGTATAATATACATACAAAATGTAGGTTTAGTTAGATGTTAGTACACCATGCAGATGAATGGCAAGCTGGAGACAACATGGATACTGCGTACTGGTTGTTATGTGTGGAAGCGCTCTGTCAGAGATGTAACGAAGCATTTGTAGGTGATCTGATGCAAGTGAGGCTGAGGATAGTGAATCACAACATGTCATGCCATATGGCCCAAGCCTCTACAGTGTAGTGTAGGATAAGGGGATTATTAGAGTAGAAGATAGGTGACAACATGAGTGTGTATGTATAAAACACTGTAATCTCACCGGAGCAGTGTCACATGTTTGCTGTCAGTACTCAGTGGAAGAGGCGTGTTATGAGCTATCCTAGGGAAAGTCAGGAAACTGACGGTGTACGCCATGGATACCACAGATGTGACCTGCAAACCTGCCCACAGTGTGTCCGTGCCCGTGTGCGCCAGTAAGCCTGAGTAAGCATGTATGCGCACGTGTTAGCCCGTGTGCACGTGTTGAAGAACGAGTAAGCTAGTGTACGAATGGTGATGCCCGTGTAATGTCGTGTATGCCAGTGTACGCGTTTGTAAGCATGTATACATGTGTACTACACACATCACACACGTACTGCACACTCAGACACACATGCTGCCAATACTACACACATCAGTGAAATGGCACATGGATGGAGACTACATCATCAGAATTAACAGTGCTGTAATCTATGCTACATTGATGGTCATAGCTGCAATGCATCATGCCTGCTGATATACACCTGGAAGTAACACACTTTGTGTTAACAGCATTCTAACATCAATACAGTGGAATAAAGCCACCGTGTGCATCAGCACCAGGTTAGTCTGATCCTGCATCAATGTTACACATCACAGGTGGTGGCACAGTTGACATCATATGCAGAGGGTGTGGTGTTACATTTCCAGAGCTGTCACTGAGCAATCCAATTTACACGTAGGTGTGTGTGTGTGAGGGACAATGGTTATTGCATGGCCCAATGGTGATGCAATGGGTTTGTGTATGTGATAGCCTAGCTGTTTGTGGTAAATGTGTGTGTCTGCATATACACAGGTACAGCATGTGTCAGCCATATACAGGAGGTTGTGGGACAGTCACAGACCGTACCTGCCAGGGTGTAGAGATCACCATTACTGGCCATGGACACCCCTCCATGCATCTAACACTAACCCAGTCTTGCACCTTTCAATGTATACACATACAGTCCTGGGATCTGTACCACAACCTGTGGATAAACATGAGTCTGTAATGTTAACTTGAGTTGCATAGAATTGTCAGTTACTACATACGGATATGAGACATACTCACCACCCAATGTAATAACCACTGCTGACTGTTGCCGAGATGTGCATACGACCATTCAAAGGTGCTGTACTAACATTATTTCCAATGCCCGTGTAATACCCAGCAACACAATAACCAGTCACTACACAAGTATAACCCACGATCACTACAGCACACAGTATGTGCACTATCACAGAGCCATAGCAGATGTACATACATCCAAGGTGATCACGTACAGATAATGCAGCACATTCAAGAGTGATAATCCCAACATACATTTCTATATACAATATATATATATATATATATATATATATATATATATATATATATATATATATATATACATATATGTAGATAGATACATACACACACACACACACACACACACACACACACACACACACACACAACACACGTGGCAGGGTTGGGAGCAGAGCACAAACGTAACCACTGTACCACACAACAGCATTACGCAGTTACAGAACACGCTACCGTGATTAGTAAGTAGATCACAGCATTCACACAGGCATACATCTAGCCTGCAGACAGCAGCATCAAAGGCAAAGACGCCTCACGGATGTTGTGGAGAGTGAATATTGTAAAAGCAATGTGCTGTTGTCATGCAGCTGGAAACACGCACACACACTTGGCAGGGCTGGGAGTCGAACATACACCTAACTATCCTATCACACTACAGCATGATGCATTTTCAGAACACGCTACCAAGATTACTAAACACAGCAGTCCCAGAGGCATACATGTAGGCACGTGTCATCATCCGCAAAGGCAAAGATGTCGGTAGGAAATATCTGTGGTGTGAGGCATCTAAAAGCATGACTGAGTCCCCAGGCAGACAGGAGCATGCGCTCACACACACACACACACACACACACACACACACACGCACACACACACACTTGGCAGGACTGGGAGTCGAACATACACCTAACTACCCTATCACACTACAGCATGACGCATTTACAGAATGCGCTACTGAGGTTACTAAACACAGCAGTCCCAGAGGCATACATGTAGGTGCGTGTCATCATCCGCAAAGGCAAAGATGTTGGTAGGAAATATCTGTGGTGTGAGGCATCTAAAAGCATGACTGAATCCCCAGGCAGACGGGAGCATGCGCACGCACACATACACACACACTTGGCAGGGCTGGGAGTCGAACATACACCTAACTACCCTATCACACTACAGCATGACGCATTTACAGAACACGCTACTGAGATTTCTAAACACAGCAGTCCCAGAGGCATATTTCTAGGTGCGTGTCATAATCTGCAAAGACAAGGACGCCAACAGGGATTGTGTAGAGAGTGATCAGTCTGAAAGCATACAGACATATTACTGTCCCACGGTAGACGTAGACAAACACACGGCAGTGCTGTGATCGGGGCAACGTAAGATTTACGGAGCACTACAACAACAAGACATAGACACGGGACGTGCCACAGACAGTACACCCTTCAAGATAGTCGACCAGTGTGTACTCGGTAGGCATCCATAGTGATGTTGAAAATGGACATCTGTTGCCTGGATGACCACCATGGCTATACAGGATGTCAACGGCCATGCCCATGCACAGAGGGACATCACCGACACAAGGTGTCACTGGCCATGGCCATACGCTTAGTAATACACGTCCGTTCAGACTGTACTGTGTGTCGATCTACACAATGGCGTACTGGGCATGCTCACACACTTAGCAGTTGCAAAGGGCCGTCTTGCATGCAGATGGAGTCTCAACACACAAGTGCTCAGTTTGGACTGTCCTGTGTGTCCATCTACACAACAGCTTACTGGGCATGCTCACACACTTAGCAGTTGCAAAGGGCCGTCTTGCATGCAGATGGAGTCTAAACACGGAAGGGCACAGTAAGGTATAACTGTCCCCACACACAGGGCAGGCCGTCCGGCATGCAAACGGAGTCTAAACACGGAAGGGCATAGTAAGGTATAACTGTCCCCACGCACTGGGTGGGCCGTCCTGCATGCAGATGGAGTCTAAACACGGAAGGGCACAGTAAGGTATAACTGTCCCCACGCACAGGGCGGTCACACACATGCAGTGACCAGTACACACTCAGCTGCCATCACAGCTGTCACAGGTGCAGATCACAGATGTACACACCGCAGTCTACACTGTAGCCCTTGAGACATCACCATGTCATTGCTGCAGCAATACACAGCCATACATTACCACAACACCGTGTGACACATGACCAATGGACTGTACAGTGGTCTACAGCAACTGTGCAGAGTACACATATACTGACAGGGTTCCAACAGGTGTTATGCATTGCAATGATACCGCTATACATGACCAGGTCAGCTCAAGACATACCAGGGGCCCCAGGTCTTACACAGCTGTGACAGATGAGTGTTGCTGTACACCAGCGAACACACATGTTTGGATATGTCATACATGTGATTGTAGTGGATGTGTGCATGGACCACACACACAACACGTATGTACATAGCTTAGCCTTTGCTGTCCCCCGTGCAGAACAGTGGCCTGAGCAATCATACACACGCAAATGGAAGGTGGGTCCATGTCTGTTGAATGCTCACAGTACAGGAGGTAGCAATGTTGACCGAGGACACATTCCCCTGTAGTAGTCGCCTATGACACCCATGATATCATACCACAGCCCATGTGTTATGTATGTCAACACACATGTCCACCAATAGCAATGCATACAGACATGGCTACAGGAGACACATGTAGGACCAACACACATGTACAATCTGTACTGTGCATGCAGCAACCATGCATGTGCAGTGGCCTTTGTCCATAACACAGCTGTGCCTAACTACAACATGCAGTCGCAATGCAGCCCCATTATTGACACCTGTATATGGTGACATACAGACAGTATGGTTGGTTGTACATCACATATGGAGGGATGTGTGTACATAAAGTGGTGATCCACCTGTGTAGATGTGTGTGCCGGGGATGGCTCACAGGAGTGTCACACGCCATCCTACCATGCCATGTGCAAACAGTACGCTATGTCACTGTTACTTGATGGTGATGACATAGCGCATACACAGTGGTCAGGTGTTACCAACTGCATGTCATGTGACACCTGTAACACTTACATCCTCCCGTGTGCATATAGCAACACAATTGCCAGACATAGCGTTGATACACATAATGCGGACAATACCACGGCATGTCTATCAAACGTCTCATCATATGGCAGGTGTATCATTCCCAGCACTGCCATGTGTGTCCGCTTGTGTAACCACATATGCCACATATGGTAGGGATTACGTCCCAGTTGTTACACATCCCTGTACACCATTGTAGAGATCTGTAAATACTACAGTGTGGAAAGCATGACGTCGGCAGGTGTGGTGCATCACACACATCGGCTATCCGTACACACATTTCTGGTCACCACAGTGTGTGTGTGTGTATGTATGGCTGTCTGGTGCTTGATGTGAGGGTGTATGCTACCATACACTGAAAACAGGATCACTAACCCCTCATGGTGACTAACCCCTCATGGTGATGCAGTCTACTACCCTGTTGATGCCATCGGTCCCAGCCATACTGGCTACCTGTGCATGTTCCTTCTCTGTGCCACGTCATGTGGGTGCAAAGTACTGTGAGGGTGATGACCACATAGGCAAGGGTCCACACCTCAACACTATGGGGTGTGTGTTATAGTGCTGTAGACCCTGTGAATGTGGCCATGTTCCTGTACTGTGACAGGGTATTACTGCTGCACAGTGTGGCCTCATGCTATCAAGTAGCCTCTAATGTCATCATTGGCCAGACCACTGTGTACAACCCCTGCACCATGTCAACATACCTGTAATGTTTCCTGGTATGTATGTCACGTCTCTGTCCGCTGTAGTCTGTTCAACTGACCACATGCTTCAGGTGCAGTATATGTGCGGACATCTGTGTCATGTTTGACTTTCCAACAGTCAGGTTGAGGGTACGTTTAGCATGCTGATATTGCCATACATGCCTGTGAGTACTCCACAGTTACACATGAGGGACTGCAAACACTGCTACCTGTAGGCACATGCCAGTACACCATAGGAGGGAACCAGGGCATCATTACCAACATGCTGTTACTGTTGTAACTGAGACACATATTGTGAACATATCACAATGCATGCTGCACCTGGACTATATGGTATGACTGGTGCATGTCGACAGTACACCACTGATGTCACATACACATCTCTCAGTATTCACACACAACCAATGCAACATACACATCCCTCAATATGCATACACAAGTAATGTTAGATACACCTCTCACTATTCTGTTCACCCTGTGCATCACACCATTTGAGCATATCCCTGCACTCAGTATTCACACACAACCAATGCAACATACACATCCCTCAATATGCATACACAAGTAATGTTAGATACACCTCTCACTATTCTGTTCACCCTGTGCATCAGACCATTTGAGCATATCCCTGCACCGATGGTGTGGATGACAGGGATGCGGCACAGGCTTCATCATATGCACAGGGTGATACTGTTTGCCAGGGGCATAGACTGAACCAATGGATGACATCATGTGTGTGGGTAAGGGCCAGAGATTTAAATGGACATGTCTGTTCCGTATGCATGTGGGTGTTGTGGAGCCCTACAGTTGTGTTTGCTGTGTGCGTGTATGTGTGCACACAGTTCTGTCATTTGTGAGGCCTACACAAGGGTATTATCGACAGCTCCAGATTGTACAGACCAGGTTGTACAGCTCACTGTGACCGGCCACGGCCACATGTCCTGTGCCTGCCAGGGGTTGCACGGGCACTAACAGGCAGAGGTACAGAATGGCTACTGTTCGACGACACATGGCCACTGGAACCGTGTCCCCGCCAGGAACATCCAGGGCCACGTCCACGTGGCCTGCTGTGTCCTGGCGTAGAAAGCGCAGCACCAGCTGCACTGCTACTGCTACTGGCACTATGGGAGCGGCCATGTGAGGTGGCATGCTCATGTTGACCTGCACTAGGTGGTGTAGCTGGCCTACGTCCACGTGGCCTACGCCTCACCCCTACCAGATGTTCCAGCACAGACAGCTCACGCTCGCGGATTGCCATGCCATGGTCGAGGATTCTGACCATGTCACCCAATCACCTGTCCAGAACATCAGCAATCTGCTGTTGAGCACCTGCCAATGCCTGGATGTTGTTGTTTAGGGTACTGATAGCAGCCCTCTGCAGCCTCTGCCCGTCTCTGTTCTGCTGTTTGGCACGTGCCTGTGCTGCCATTACAGTCTGGAACATGCGTCTGGTGATTCCAGCTGCTGCGCTATGTCCTGCAGGTGCATGTCTGCCAGAGGTCCTCCTACGAGCAACACCAGCCACATGCCTGTGTGACACATCTGCAGTCAGTACACTGCCACCTTGGTATGGAGACACAACTTCTGTAGCCACCACACGTTCCTGTTCAACGCTAACAGATGCTGACTGTCCTTCCTCTATGGCCACTGTTGATGCAGTATGTGTTGGCAGCTGAACTGTGTGTGGGGAAGAGGGGGACATAGCTGGGATGGCAACCGTTGGCACAGATTCAGCCCCTGACATCCCTGCCTGTACCTCATGCATATGTTCATCACTGCTAGCATCTGTGGGGACGCTATCAGATGGACCACAGGAGGGTAACATACCTACATCACCTGTGAATGCAAAGAAAGACTCTAAATTACAATAGACACACACACACACTGACACACACAAACACTGACACACACACACACACACACTGATAAACACACTGACACACACACACACACACACTGACACACACACACTGATGCACACAAACTGACACACACACTGACACACACACACACTGACACACCATGCATGTGATATGACAGATGGCATGCAGCATGCTTGTGATACAGCTGACAGCATGCAGCTCAGACATCAATAGTGTTTGTAAGCATACCCCCTGGAATGCACACTACAGCAGGCAGGTGTCATATCATTATCCATGCAATTTACACGATCATGGTAGTATGCATGCATCCCCGTGATACACCATGTGGACCAGAACAGGATAACAGTACACATGGCTGATGTGACCTTGACATGTAATCTGCTGATGTGTGCATTAACATGCATGCATGCCTGACACAATGGTGTCCTGACACATGTACAGCATCGTACTGGGTATCACATTGCGGTGTTGTCCATATGCCTTACAGATAGAATGCATGTTGAGCAAATGTGCAAGGGGCATGGTAGGGGACTGCGAGCCGTCTACATTGCTGTATAGTGTGAAGTACAGACACTGTGCCATTGCATGGCATCATGAGGCATCTATATTGCTAAACAGTGCATGATATGTACGCATTGCATATCCAGAACTGCATGTATACCCATGACATACCTGTGGATTGTTACCTACGATGCTGAGGTGTATACACACCAAACCATGCTGTGTCATGTGACAGGTCACTGGAGGACATACAGATGACATCCTTGCATGATGACTACAGAGTGTTAGCTGCCTGGCAACCATGTCCACACATAGCGAACCTGTCATGCCACCATTTCACACATGACATTGATGTACCACGCACACAATGTGCACAGCTAACAGTGATGTCTTATGGCAGAAGGGGAAAAGTACAGTATCTGTGGCCTGGTGTCACTGTCAGTGGAATCTGTAAAGGTGACTACCATCATGCTATGACACAGACGTCATGTTCAACACATCTTATGAGGTACACGTCACTGACACCTCCAATAGCTGTGCACAGGCATTTAAGATGTGAGGCGTACCACATCACCTGTACAATCGGTCTAGTATGGCTGCAATTGGACCATGTGTGGACAAAGTGGGACAGGGTGTATCCACATCCCATCTACTGTGTGGCTACGTGTCTCTGGCCATCCCCCATGGCCATGTGTGCACGTGTTGGTCATGTATGTGATGGCCGTCTATCACACATGTCTGTGTTGTCCCATATGACATACACCCATAGATGTTGGATATGTCACCATCCACAGGGCTATGCAGACAACAGGTGTATGTGTGGTATGTGGGGTATGGGTTATGGGAAATTGTGACAAAATTGCAGCCAAAACGCTACGTGTCTCAGACATGTCGGATGGAACATCACAATGTGTGAACCCATTGCAGGGGCATATAACACAATGGTGACGCCTGTGGTCTGCCCATATCACTGCTCACTGTGCGGTACTGGTTTGTGTACCACACGTTTTGTTCCATTGTATAGTACATATGCCTCCATTGTAGAACACCTCCACTGTTGTATGCATAGCTGGACACACATGTAGCAATGACAAATACTGTAGTTTCATGTCTGTGTGTCATTTCATTTGTATATATTGCACATGGGTGGCCTGTGTGGATGATGGGTGATGCGACCTGTATATCCGTGTATTAACTGGCCAAATGGCGAATAGATCTATGCTTTTACATGCCTGATACCGATAACAGTCTCATCTGCAATGGACTCTTGTCTGTGCAGCACGCCAGAGGTACCTATATAGGGTGACACAGCAGTATGAACATTATCCATGACTGTATGACAGCCACAGGGTGCACAGTGCAAATTAACACATTCGCCTGTACAATAGCATATAGTAAGCACATGTGTGCATACCATACCTCTCAACCTCTTAGAACAATAAATGTGGACAAAGCCTACTATGATGGGGGACATATAGGGACAACTGTGACATATTGCTCTTACAAACTTAGAAATTTGCTAGACTAATAGGTTTGCATGCACATGGGTTTTACACGGAATGTGCAGTCATAAACACAAATGTATGTCATCATTTAATGACTCCATTCCTCAGCTATTTGCCAGAAAGGGACAGATATTAAGGGGAACACACCGACAATATGAGACAGACATCTGGACATCCTGAAAATACCTGTACAGTTCAGAGGTATGGTGCATACACAGGGTAGCATAAAGCATGTCTGTCCACATACCTTGCATATGTTGTTACATTACATGATGTACACTGACACATGCACGTACGTGGGATATACTGGCCATATGTTCAGTACTGACTTACCAGGCAACTCCAAGCTCATTGGTTGGGAGACACCCACCTCCACGATGGCAGCTAGTGTTTGTGGGAGCTGTTCCAAGGGTGTCCCCAGACTGGCCAGTAGCTCCTCTGTGTGTGTGAGTGGAGGCTGGGTTGGTGGCCCACCACCTGTTCCACCTTGTTCCCTGGCGATTGCAGTGGCACGCTGTTTTGCATGACGTATCAAGTCCATGCAGTGTCTGCGCATCTGCTGGTAGGTGTGGTTGTGGCCGCCCACTTCGGTGACCCTCCTGCGAAGATCCTGCCACAGGTCGTCCCGCTGCTGTGTGTGCTGTGGCACATGGCTAAATAACACCTCGTAGTTCTCATGGAGGTACAGGATTATGACATCATCCTCCTGTCGGCTGTATGCTGGTAGGCGTGTACAAGACATTATCTGTAAGACATGATGAAGGTGACAGGTTACATTTACAGACATGTACAGTGATACTGCTGCACATACATTTCTAGTACATCTGCACAGTTATCTTTGCAAATCAACATGACACTAACATGACTGGCATGTATGTGTCACACACATGTAACACCCAGTATGCATTGGATATCATCCCCATATATGTCTGTCACCTCATTAGTGTTCCTACTGCATGTGATGTCTGTCTTCATGTGGGCATGTCTGTTTGCCTGCACTAGTGTTCTTACCTATCTACACATGCCTGATGTATCCACGGTAATGCTGTTGACCTTGATGCTGTGTATATGTCACATATCAACACAGACACAGCCTTACTGGACTTGGGCAGTGACAATGCACCAAGTATGCATGGAAACCTGTACATGCATCTGTTTTGCCATAGACATCTGCACTGCACTGTACAGCTGTTCAACATCCTACCACGGATTGCCTGTGTTACACATGTGATAGACATGGGACAATAGCTAGTTCGACGTCATTCGCAGGTAAGGTTATCGGCTATAGCCTGTATGGGCTGGGTTTCCTAGCTGTATCCGACACCCATTACGCCACTGTGAGGGGCATCAGTGACACATTACTGATCCAGATAGTTGATACTACATCTACCATACGGCCATCACACCATGTATGACAGGGATGATATGTGCAGCTATGTGGACAGGGCTGCATGGTATGGTGGGAGTATGTCACAGGTATGGCACAGGGATCCATTCAGCATGTGGCCATCCTAGTCGTAGGACAGTGGTTGTCCATGACATACGTCTTTCAGATCAGGCTATGGACATGTAGCATGTCTAACAGCATAGTGTGGCATATGTCTGTATGCAAGGTGGATAGCATGCTGCATACTGGAGGTGAGTATTGTGGAGGCTGGTATCGGCCATCCACACATGGGCCCTACCCCTGGAGGGTGATATGTGTTCCAATATTGGTCACACGGGTGCTGTGTATGCCTGTCCAATGATCTCCGTGCTCATGGATACCACCCTGTCATGTCATGGGTACTTCGGATGACTACCTAAAGGGCCAGGGAGATGCCTCCAGCTCAGGGAGGTGTACTGCACTACACCATACCTAACACAGTGTCCATAATGTTGACCACAGCCTAGGTGATACTTAATGGGTACATGGGTATTCCCCTAGTGGTGTCATTACTGATATCATCCACCAGAATGTGCACATATGTTACACACCTCACACACACAACCCATTCTGTATGTTGTTCGCAACACTGTGACAACTATTGCCCATAGGTCATGGCCATTCACATCCTCACATACACAGATGGCTGACATTTGTCTGTGTGGTATGGGCTACAATACGGGTGGGGTACAACACATTAACCCTGGTTTACTGTAGCTGACACTGTGTGATATGCACATGTCACTGTAGCACCTTTAGTAGTTGTGAGTCTGTCAACAGGCCACTAGTAGAACACTCCTGTGACATACAAAGGCATTTGTAGTCAAACATCCGTACTGTCTTGTACATCTGTACTGCTAACATCTACATTGATAATGGTTCATGGACTTGCAGACCATACCCGGCAGTGTTCTGATGCGGTGCCACCAATCATGACTGTTGTCAACACTTGTGGGTTGATATTATCCAACACCCTATCTGTAATGTATGGGCATGCTCGGCACTTGTTCAGAGCTTCTTGGCATGTTATGGGCTACTGCTTAGTTTAGCACCCATTTCACACCAGTCCTCACAGGTACACTGTCTGTCCATACATTTCCAGCTTGCTTACAGTACAACAGCTGTCGTACACCCATCACTCACATACCTCATGAGACATGGTGGTTTATACATCGTGTCCACCTGGCACATACCACTTATATACAGGCATGTCCAACTGGCACGTACCAGTGCTATTGCCTGTCACTATGATGACTATGTTGTACATGTGGCAATAGAGCTATTCTCATGTACACAGTCAATGCACACCTCTCAACATACAACAGTACAGCCTGTGGGGGATGCACATATGCAGCCCTACTGGGGGTTATACTGTCACCAACCCTGACTGCACCTGACAGTCATGTGGGGATGTGCAACATTGGCAACACACCCCACTCATCACATAGTCCCACATGATCCCCACCACAGGCCACACATACGGAGACACCTTGTACAGTACCCCTCCATACTCTGTGTGGGCACCAATGGCAGCCCACATCGCCAAACACAACCACACCAACCTATAGCTCACAGACACATGTGCCCATCACATACAGCCAATAGGGTGTCATAACATACACAACACACCTGTCATAGGTGACTGTCGGTGGTCACACTGCTGCTCCACTCAGCAGGCTACACAAGGTGATAGTCACTTACATCCTGCTGTTAAGTAACTGGTTCTGCAGCATAACCTATGCACACATGCCACAACTCAGCAGGTACGATGTGACTCATCTTCCATGTTTGTGTGACTGAAATTGTATCTCAGGGCACAGACTAAGTGTGCAGGGACATGCATTAGCCCACCAGTGTTGTAGCCCTGATGATGTGGTCCGAGCCCTGGGGAGCATTTTGTGGTCATCTGGACCTGTTACCACTGTACTACGTGCGACTGTGTCACTCCCAACAGTTGTCCATGCTTCTGCTGTCATTCCACAGGTGTCTAGTATACGTCCACTTTGACAGACCTGGTCAAACAACATGATGCTGTGGCACAGTTGACCTGCACCTGTCAGCCCTGGGAGTACGGATCACATGATGGACTCTTGCTGCTTTTATACTGCCTGTCTTGCACAGTGTCCAATAACAGTCACCACCAGAATGGGAACTGGCTAGCAAAACATGTGGACATGTCACACAATGCTTGACATCATCCTCTGTGATGCACGCAGGCAAGGCACACCTGATACTGCACCACTTCAATATTTCTGCAGTGACTGGGACCTGCCTCTTGGCTCACACCTGATACTGCACCACTTCAATATCTCTGCAGTGACTGGGACCTGCCTCTTGGCTCTGAAGAGCACACCTGCAATGACTGGTTATAGACAGACCGTATCTCTCAGGCACGTACCTGGACTGGCACACCCACAGCTGAGGTGTCCCCATATTCCACTTTGTTGTACACACATCCCGGCTGGTTACTTAGCACAATGCATCACAGGTGCTCCACATGCAAATAACTGTGTCCAGAACTACTGCTGCTACTGATGTGAGACTGACAGTAACCCACACTTAACTGTGATAGCCGCACATGTACCGACACATTAGGCGTACGCTGTCCATGAGTCATAGCCTCCTCTCAGCTGGTTCGACCCATACACGCCACCTCCAAGACCAACAGTATCCTTGACATGAACACTACCAACATGTGACTGCTGTTCCACACCTGGGGTTATCCCCTCATTGGTGGAATCCGAACATATGCTACTCCCCTTGTTAGCCACATTCTGGCACCACACACTTCACGGCATACACAGTAGATGAGTACTACAACACCTACTACAGATGTTGTATGACAGCGGTAGTTGACATCATGACACATGTGCAGGAGGACAATGCACATGCAAATGCTGAGACATACCCCAGTGCACTTCATTAGCACGTACACGACAATATGGATCATGTTATTCCACACAGAGCCATGATGGTACACACCAGATAACAGACGACACTCTGGGGGTGCGGTTCCATGGACATACTTTACAATAACAGATGGGGGCTGTTGCACAGTGGTGTACATTCCCATGGGTGGGGTAACTCACTGGTCTGCCTCGGTAGGGCCACGGGATCCCTCATCACATACTCCATAACTAGCTACGTACACATTACTGCGACACATTCCGAAATGTACCACAAGGCATTATGGTGGTATGTCAGTAGTCGTATGCAATACCCACATCTGCTCACACATACAACTGTCACTCTGGAACATGACAGTAACAGGTGATGTTGGCAACATGCTGTCCGATGGCCTCAATGCTAACATTACAAACTCTCACTCCCTACGGGGCACCATTCCTTGCAGGAACATTGCGGTGTACCTGCGGTCACACCTACACAGTACTGGCCTGCACTGTATATGTCCTAGGCACTGGATTTTTGTCACCCTACAAAATCCCAGGCTGTGATGTCCACAGACCTCTGAACGACATGTCTCCCCACTGGGACACCATATTCAGTAATAGCCTTGTACCAGACATTGTGGCCCCTGACTGGCACACAGTGACAGTTACACTCCACACAGGTGGCGCCACAATGCACGACTGGGACTATTGCTCTACACACCTCACTGGACTGTTCTGCATGGCTATAGGGCACATCATCATGGACATAATTTGCTGAGTCTTTGTTGTACACCGGTCCTTTGATGCCAGATGGATTGGTCTTGTTGGGGCCACAGCATGCCTCCTACACCTGTTGAACACCTTTAATACAGTCGCCAGAGTAGTTGATGATGACACGGGGGTCCACACAGCCTACATTGTCCTCTCGCTACCTTTCAGCACCGTTCTCCATTCTGATATTGACAACATACACATCCACCTGCACATCACAACATATGTCTCAGGATGTTATGCAAAGTGGCTAATGGACGGGACACACACACTGAGGGTGGCATACCATATCACATACTGCATTCCAGTTACACTTGGCATACCACAGTCCTCAGTCATGGGGCCCTCATGTTCG
Organism: Protopterus annectens; assembly: GCF_019279795.1. Lineage (NCBI taxonomy): Eukaryota > Metazoa > Chordata > Ceratodontiformes > Protopteridae > Protopterus > Protopterus annectens. Next base: position 497,761,647 of record NC_056730.1, on the reverse strand, counting down.
GTATATGCTTCCCTGAGGTACAGACTACCACTGAGGGGACTTCCCTGCCTAGCTTTACAGACCACTGCATACCCAGTGCCGTTGTTGCTCCACCAGCTGATACAGACCCCATCCATATGGGTGTCACTGTGACGGATACTGATATGAACATCATGGCCTCAACCTGCATGACACTTGGTATGAACATCACCTTTGCAGTACACCATCCACCCACTGGTTATCACATAGGTGTTAGTCCCCTACATACATGTCGCATTGTACATGTTTGTAAAACACATGTATGTCGCACACACTCCTGTGATTACCACATTGCCACTGTGGCGTGGATATCCTTCTATGTGTCCACACATGTCTGTACTGGGTGTGTAGCTGGTACATAGGCACCCATTGTACCTCTGAACACCGGACTTATACACACATCCATGGGTACAACACCCCGCTTAGGGTGTACCTTACATAACAGCTTTACATAACTCAACATTAAAACGCAATGACGTTTATTGAGCTACGACAGTTAATGTTTGCGGCTTATGTACAGACACCACGTCTGTACACATTTGCGGACTACATACTCAGGGGTGACCTCTGCTGCAAAGACAGGGCCCATGTCTGCAAATATGTTAAAGGATATACTCCGCATACACAACATAAACAATAGCCACTATGAGCATGATGCTCATGGATATGTGCACACACACGACAGTGTGAGGCATGTGCTTGGGGGTTGCATTCCCAGACCGGACACTCACCATGCTTTGGGACAAGATTCCTATGTACATCACGCATGGACAGTCAGTAGCAGTGTTCATGTGATACCTCGCTTGGTGGATGGTGGACACATGTACGCCAGGGATCACTGCAGTGTCTGTACTGTGCAGAGATGCAGGTTACACATGGCTCTTCTGTTCACAGGACACTACCCTAGAGAGGTGCCACTGGTGCACACTGTAGTTGTTGTTACACATAGACTTGCCAGACTGCATGGTACCCCACTATGAACCTGTGAAGCTATTACATGTCCTTTGTGCATGGTTAATGGAATAGCCCTTCCATTTAGATTAGCTGTCACGCTATTACAATGTCCCATGACTACAGGCCATATGTATCCTGTTATTGTACACGCCAATCATGTTCTTGTTTGTCTGTCACATCTCTTCTGCTATTCTAGTATGGGAGTAATGTTTGCGTCCTTTGCAAATGCACAGAGTGGATTACATTATTTATTTCATCATAACTGTTTATACATAAATTAATTACATACTACTCACATCACTATACGATACCTTTGTTATGCATCATATGCCTATTCTCCTGTGTAGCATATCTGACATATCAGTCTACTGCACTATACATTACACATGTTTTACACGGTATCCCATAATTCAAAGCATACTTGCAGAGAGGGACCACCTTAGACATGTCATTGACGTTATATGCCCATACACATGCGTACTGTTACAGTATATCCACATATACTATCCCCTGCTATGGCACGTACTTATTGGACATACCCTGCCACTGACGGCGGGTCATATGACATTGTTCTCTTTAAAGCCATCATGTTGCATCCCTTGTGGTGTCTGTGCTGTTTACCTTGTGGCCCACTGCTGGATGCACAACTTCTACAAGCATTAGTACGATCAGCAAGACATCACTACATAAATACCATTCCCCACTTTATGCATGGCGGACACTTTTAATTACTGCAAACCAGGCTATGCATACACTGACATAACAATACAGAACATACTATACATACAGTTAGTGTTCTACATACCTTGATATCGTTCCGGTATTTCATCTCTATCTCGCTCTTCTGCATCACTCTTTCAACTGTTTTACGGTATGAGCATACAGTTTGCATATCTGGCAAGTCATCCTTATATACGTCTATACCTGCAACATGTGGTTTACTGCCACCAATTGGTGGTCCTGTGTGACTAATTACGTGCACTTCAGCTGTGCAGCTACTCCATTTGCCAATTACGTGGCAACAGTGGGGTATAATTGAATTCTCCACATGGGCATTGGCCATTTGACCTACCTTCGGGGAGACAGCCTGTATTATGTTTTGTTGTGTGTAATTGCAACTGCTATGTGTAGAGCCAAGTGTATTTTGGAGTCATGTCCCCCATGGATTGTGTGCGATGGCTTGAGTATGTGGTTCTACCTGTGACTGTACCTGTCATCCCACCCGTCTGATAATGGACTATTGCAAACACCTGTAACATCGCTGTTTGTTCCGTTATACGACAGATACAATTTTGCATGGCGCCTTTAAATGTGTCTCTCAAAAGGTATGTTAACGGTTCAGCAGATGTAATTGACTAACTAGATGTTTGTGCTGTGATTACGGTCTGTATTGCTATTGTTTCCAGTGTGGGGGATGTAGGCGGGTGTACTTAGCATATACGGTTTTGTGGGGCTTGCATTTCTACGTAGTCCATATATATGTGTGTGGGCCCCTTCCCTAATTACAGTGCTATCACTTAATAGACTTCTGTTACGGGAATTTACTTTGGGCCGCTGTTAATTGGTTTCTATATGGTATGCAGGTGAGGTTGATACTTCCATACCTCCGGATGTACGGCGATATGTGCAGGGATATTTCTAAATGACCGCTATCCCGTGTATGTCTGTCCCAGATATTTGCAGTCATTGCAGTGGTGTTGGTGTCAGACTCTCTGTGACATGGCTTGCCACCTTTTCATATGGCCATAGTTGGACACTTGTGGGTCACACAGTGGTGTTTACAGGCTGACATATGGCCACAGTCAGTACATAGGATAGCACATACTTTTATCCTCATTACATACCAATTGTTCTTGGACCTTAACTACTTATCGGTTTGCATGTAACATTTCCGTTTCTTACATACAGGCATGAGTATTTCCTGCAACTATTGCATAATATTTGGTACATACTAATGTCCTAAACTCTCGGACAGTTGCCCTTTGTAATGTTTCATGTCAGGACACACCTGCCCAGGGGGGGCTGTCCCTCCCAATGTGGGACAGGTGTTTACCGCATGCCTACGGCTAGCTATACCCACACCTACCGTAATCATCTACCTCCGAGTTGCCACCTACAGACACACGATGCGGACACACACACACACACACACACACACACACACACACACACTTTACAGTCACACGGGAACACACATGGCACCCTCAACACACACATACACAGGCTACATCACTCACAACCACAGTTGTACACGGTACCTACATGGACCGCACCGCCGGCAGTGGTGACTACATGTCCTTGCTATCGTCATATTGCTCGCGGTTCTACTGTTCCAGTACTGTGTTCTTTCTGTCTTTCAGCCTCCTGGTTACGCGTGTCGGTGTGTGACACGTTCCATAGTTGGTGGTATCCTATTTATTTGTACCTCAAAGGTGTTTTGAATGTCGTTGACCTATCTATATATTTGCAGATGTCAGTGACCCCTTATATATCGACATATATCACACTATCGCCCTTTCTATCTGTATTATATATGTGTAGATATATATATATATATATATATATATATATATATATATATATATATATATATATATATATATATATATATATATATATATATATATATATATATATATATATATATATATATACATATCTCAGACAGGGGTGGTAACAGGCATGCTACGCCTTTCATTGTGTGTTTGTCAGTGTATACTGTGTTTCCTGGACTCCGCACATTTGTGTCTGTACCTGTCACATTACACACCTGCCATAGGTTAAGATTACCTCCCTTCCCACTTTGTGAGGGACAGTCCCTCTTTGTGCAGTTGTGTCCTGCGAAATATTTGTGAACATAGCAAATGTCCTGCGACTTTGGGACAAACATATTCCCTATAGTTTATGTAATAGTTGCATAAAACACTTATTCTGTATCTGACCCACCTACATGTTACAGGACACGGAACACGTACCTGCGACCATTACTAGAATAAGCTTTTTGTCTATGCAAAACACTGATGTTCTGGTTTTCGTACTGGCCGGGTGTATGTGTCATCCTGCAGACATCTGGCGTATGTCCCACATTGGTCATTTGAACTGTGGCAACCCTACCGTGCATACATCTTGCCTAGCAATAGTTTTCGGTGATTGTATACATGAATGCCTGTTCCACTCCTGGCAGTGGTCGTTTTACCCTTCAGAGCAGGCGCTATTTGTTCAGGGGTGACTAATGCTGGTTTCACCTGTTCTGTACATCATTGACCGTGATCTGCACAGTGGTCGGTGACGCTTAGCCCTGATTCGCGCATATCCGTATAGTCGTATTTAAACATCCCTTACCAGCTGTGGGCAACGCTTATTCCTGCTAACGTGTGCTACACATATTCTGATGACCTGCATCCAAAATGCATTACCCGTGCTGTTGGGATTACGTTACATCACTTGCGGGACGTGGAACCGGGAACATGCACGACAGTCACTGCATGTACCACTTGGACATCTGGGGGTTGTACACGTATTATGTCATTTTGTATGTGAAGTACGCTACAGCAGTTACTCCACACTAAACTCACATGAATAACTCCGTTAGTTTACAAATTGATGAGTCCAGTTAATGGTATGTCCATGTGATTTTTACTGGCTGTACTCCAGCACTGGGTATGTATATCACAATTAGCTACACCCGAGAATGTGCTACACCTTCATACGACCGTGGATGCAGCATGCTGGAGTGATGAATGCCTGTCATGGGTACATCCCCTGCCTTGACACAGTATCCATGATTACATTTTGTGGAGCCCCTCAATAATGCAGCGGGGAATCCATGATGAGTGTGTTTAGGACAGTGCTTACACACATGTGCTCCCATGATTGCCTCTGCTCCAGTAAGCGACAGTTGCTTACTCGATGTTGTGGCGACGGGAGTCACTGTTTGCCCCATTTGGTGTTTTGCCTCTGACAATCGGGCGTGTACCTACCGATGTACCTGAGAACCTATACACACAGCACCGACAGATGCTAATAGGCGCATCTACTGTTCAGGTGTTGACATTTCCATGTTCCAATGGCTGTTGCATGTACAATGTTTGATGGCTGTCTATGTATGATTCCACAGTGGGCCACCTATACATCACAATTTACAGGTAGTCGTGTTTGTGTGCCATCCATGTTACTGTGTGTGCAGGTGGGGAGGGGTGTCAGTCCGTGGGAGCCTACACTGTCAAGGTATGTGCTATACGTTCCCTCTTTGCCAAGGCGTAGGCATATTGGGCACGCCTCCATCTGCCTACTGGGGCTGGCACAGTGTGTCCGTGGTCTGGATCCCTCTGTGCCTGTGTTGGCCTTGGGAATTACGGTGGGCTGTGAGGCCCTCCCCCATTTTGACCCTGCTGCAGCTGTTTCCACAGGATCATATTATGTAGCATGGCACATACTATGAAGATGTGGGCACACGTGCTTGGAGAGTACTGCAAGGCTCCACCAGATGTGTCCAAGCACCGGAACCATGATTTCAGCATCCTGAACACACACTCTATGATGATTCTGGTTTGTGCATGTGCCTCATTATGGCGTTCTTACATTGGTGTGTGTGCATTTCTGATGGGGGTCATCATCCACGGCTCCAGTGCATAGCCAGCATCCCCCACAAGGTGGCCTTGTGGGATGTCCCCCCTAACAAATACCTGATACAGATGCGAGGCATGCCAGATATGGGAGTCATGGTAGCTTCCAGGGCTGCCAGCACACACATCCATGATAATGCCCTGGGCATTGCACAGGACCTGGCAGTTGATGGAGTGGAATCCCTTGCGGTTTATGCAGCGCCTACCATACTCACCGGGTGGTGACTTGATTTGTATGTGCGTGCAGTCTATCGCACCCAGTACCTCCGGGTAGTTTGCCACATGGTGGAAGTGATGCATATTGCTGGCCAACTCCTCCTGAGTTGGGGGAAGTATATATGCTTATTGGCATGTGGTAACATGGCATCCAGGAACTGGTGTAGTACCCTGGATGCCAATGTCTGTGAGATCCCCATTATATCTCCAGTTGGCCTTTGAAAGGTACCTGTGGCTAGTATTCATAAGCTTACACATACTTTCGTGTCCACTGGTTTGGGTTCCCCTCTGTTGTTTCTGGTTCTCAGGCGTGGCCGGCACAGCTCTACTATTTGCTGTAAGATGTCCCTGTCCACCCTGTAATGCTCTACTATCTCCAGATCATGTAGCCCCTGGTAGGTTACCCTTGGTCTGAACACTCTTCTCCTCCTCCGAGGCCTATGGTGGTTGTCGGCATCATCCTCCACAACACCGTCAGTCTGTAACACATGCTGATGAATAACAGCTATGGCAGCTCCCAACATGTACATTTTAAAAGTTCCCCATCTGTTTACACCTATGGTGCAGTGTTTGGGAATACACAGGTGTGTGTTGGGCGCTTTCACTCTTTATACTGTTTTGCTGTGAACACTGATGATGTCATAGGGTGTGTATGTACGATCGTGGCTACAGGGTATCTTCTGTGTTTTATTAACGGAACCACTATTGTGCTGCCTTTGGTGTTGCATTACATTTGGATGCCGTGAATTACCTCTTGCCTTTCCATTTACATTTTGTGCACGTTACACCTACCGTTTGCTGGCATGCATCCAGCAGTCTGCTTTCATTTGTACTTTCCTAGACCTGGCTTATCTTGCGTAATGTGTGCTATTGCCGGTCTACTGTGGGTTTGCTTTGCTCTGCTATGACAGTTCTCCTATCTTTGCATTCCAAGTCCACCCCTCCTTTCTTTGCAATCCTATGCCTCCCCTATCCTGTTTTTCAGGTTTCTGCATGCAGGCTTGTCTACTGCCGTCGACTGGCCACCGTGAGTTGATTGGTGTTAATTGCTCATTAGTACGCCAATTACCCTGCTTTGACATTTCCTTCTTTTCTTCCCCTGACCTTCCTGTTTGTGCTATTGTTCGTGGCGATGCATCCGCTTACCGGGTTTTGGGCACGATTTCATCTCCGTACACATGCGCTTTCGGGCACCATGTGTGCTCTCAGCTAAACGGTTCTATACCTTCCTCCCCACCCCTGCCCTGCAGCTTTGCTTAGCAACGGCCAGGCCAGATGTGAATTGCTCCAATGTGCTTACTGATACGGTGAAACACCCCTCTGCTGATGTCATGTATCACCTCTGATACACTCCTCGGTGTTATAGCGCTGTGCCATCAGGTACATCCTTAATCCGGCGGGACGTTTACGATTCAGTATTACCTGCCTCATTTGCATGGCATTGACTACTAATTCACAGTTACAGCGCCGAACACTGTCGAGGGCCCTTGGCAACCCTTGTGCCTTGCTTGTGGTGTGCCATGCCTACCATTGCGTATTATGGTGCAATCCTGATTTGTCTTACATTGCGATTTTATGAAATTTGTATATATTTCCTTCATATTCTTGTGCACGCATGCCCTGTGGTTGTACTGTGCGTTACTGTGGACATGACATTAAATGTTGTTTTTTAGGTGTTGTACATCTTTTCTTGTGCCATTGGCTGTGAATTTCACCATTGGCATATGTTAACTTTGTAATACATGAGTCTGGTCCACTTCCATAACTCCGATGTTCTGTTTGGGAAAAATGTAAACCGTGTTTTTTGGTTTACATTTCCATGGGCTTGTGCTATGCCTGCACCACTTCGTGGATCGTTGTATGCCCTCATTAGCATGGTGCGACACTGTGCATGGGGTGATTTGCATACCTATGCCGAGGGCTGCGTAGCTCTGGCGTACGCCGGTAGTGCACATGGAGTTGGTTCGTACCTGAATCGCTCGGCAGACATATTTGGCATTATCCCGCATATGCTACATCTGCTCCTGGCGCAGGTTTCATGAATCTGGGGGAATAAAAGATGGACTATTGAAATATATATGATAAAATATTAAAAAAGAAATCAATGCTTTAATGGCAGTGCTTTAAGGAAGGGTTTCAGGGAAACCCTGTTGTTTAAACCAGGAGGTTTATCAGCTTGAAAGCGCAAAATCCATTTCTGTTCACTAGATTCTGTTCTATTATTTATGTCACCTCCTCTCTTGGTTGTTGTTGTGTCTTTTAGCTTTTCCCAGTTAGGGGTCGCCACAGCGGAACTCCGGTCTGCTAGTGATTGGCAGTAGATTTTTACGTGCTAAATTGCCAGCCCTGACGCACAACGTTCAATGAAGGTACGCCCATTCACACATGTCTTCATACAGAAGACGCTCTAACTGAGAATCGAACAGGACAATGTCTTACTGTGAGGCAACAACGCTACTGCAGCACCACCACCGCAGCCTGAATCTCTAGTACCATAAAGCTAAATTTATGTTCTTTACCCTCTTTAGCTACATGTAGTGATAGTGCGCTGGTTTCTTTAACATTCCTAATATCCCTAAGGTGTTCAAGTATTCTATCCTTAAACACCCTGTTTGTTTTCCCTATGTAAAATGAGAAGCAGGTGTTGTTCAACAATCTGCATAAAAGCAGTGTCTATCTTAAAACCCAAAGTGGGATGTGTGAAATGATTATCAATGTGCATATGTGTACAGGCCATACAATTCCTACACATATATGTACCATGTCTATCAGATATTATAGCTGATTTAGTATTAAAGGATCGATAACAGAGCTGACTCTTAAGTGATCTATTATTTCTAAAAGCAAAATCTGGCTGTGTGCCAATGACCCCATTCAACTCATGTTCAGTAGACAGAATATCCCAGTTCTTTTTAATAATATCACATGCTACATGCACATTGCTGGCAAAAGTCAATGGCATCCTTAGTTTATTCCTAGAGGTATCAGTAGAAGCGTCACTTGAGAAAGTATTGTCAGTATTATCCCTGTTGTTAATACAAGTGGGGAGGGGGAAAAGTATGGCTGGCACTTACCTGACCTATGCCGCCATCCTTCTGCTATTTGAGAATCAATAAGTTTACTGCTATAGCCTCTTTCTAAAAATTCTTGTTTAAGTGTTTGTAATGCAACAATGAGACTATCATCATCATTAAAAAGTCTCATAGTTCAAAATATCTGTCCTTTCAACACATTAAATTTCATATGATTCGGATGCATACTGCCATAGTGTAGAACATTATTCTTTCTAACATTTTTCTTATACAAAGTAGTAGACACAGTGGATAAATTATTTTTAGTAACTTTAACATCCAAAAACTCTACTTCTTTATCAGAATATTCATAGGTAAAACTCAAGAAAGTATTTAACTGATTTAAGTATAAAAGAAACTCTTGTAGCATCTGCTCTGAGCCATGCCACAACAAAAAAATAGCATCCACAAAACGTTTATACCATTTGATGTTAACCTGGTATTCATTATTAGAAAGTACATGTTTAGCTTCCCAATTAGCTAGGGATAGGTTGGCATAGCTATTAGCACAAGCTGTGCCCATAGCTATGCCAACTTTTTGTGCATAATAAACATAATTAAAAATAAACACATTGTTTTCTAGGATGATTTCCAAAAGTGTGCAGGTAAGTGTCACCTTAGTATCAGGGGTGATTCTCTCACACAGTAATTCTCTGACATTTTTAATTTTTAGATCAGAGGAGCTACAACTATCTAATGAAATCACTGAGTTGCAAAACATAATTAACAATACCTATTCAGATGAACTTGTTGGTGATAAAATGGATGTGCTGTACAGTTAATCAGTTAAATACTTTCTTGAGTTTTAGGCATAGGATGGCGGCATAGGTCAGATAAGTGCCAGCCATACTTTTCCCCCCTCCCCACTAGTATTAACAACAGGGATAATACTGACAATACTTTCTCAAGTGACACTTCCACTGATATCTCCAGGAATAAACTAAGGATGCCATTGACTTTTGCCAGCAATGTGCATGTAGCACGTGATATTATTAAAAAGAACTGGGATATTCTGTCTAATGTACATGAGTTGAATGGGGTCATCGGCACACAGCCAGATTTTGCTTTTAGAAATAATAGATCACTTAAGAGTCAGCTCTGTTATCGATCCTTTAATACTAAATCAACTATAATATCTGATAGACTTTGTACATATATGTGTAGGAATTGTATGGCCTGTACACATATACAGACTGGTAATCATTTCACACATCCAACTTTGGGTTTTAAGATAGACACTGCTTTTTAAGCAGATTGTCGAACAAAAAATGTTGTCTATTTTTGCTATTGTACTACCTGCTTCTCATTTTACATAGGGAAAACAAACAGGGTGTTTAAGGATAGAATTCTTGAACACCTTAGGGATATTAGGAATGTTAAAGAAACCAGCGCACTATCACTACATGTAGCTAAAGAGGGTAAAGAACATACATTTAGCTTTATGGTACTAGAAATTCTGCTTAGTACCAAGAGAGGAGGTGACATAAATAATAGAACCGAATCTAGTGAACAGAAATTGATTTTGCGCTTTCAAGCTGATAAACCTCCTGGTTTAAACAACAGAGTTTCCCTGAAACCCTTCCTTAAAGCATTGCCATTAAAGCATTGATTTCTCTTTTAATATTTTATCATATATATTTCAATAGTCCATCTTTTATTATTTTTTACTATTGTATTTGTTACCATTTTTAAGTACATATTGCTTATTTAGTCTGTTTTTATTCAATTTTTTAAAGATCTATATATTCTACAGATGTATTTTATCACATGGCTTTTAGCTATAATGCACATTTTATCTGATTTTTGATTGGATGTTTTAGTGTTTAAAAATGTAACTGATATTCTATCTTTTTTGGTCTGATGAAGTGGATATTATTCCAAAAAAGCGTTTACCTTACTACAATAAAGGACATACTGATTTTCACTGCTGTATGGAACCAGATTATTTTTCTTTTTCTTGTATTAACTTGCAATGTCTCTGTAATCTCAAGCAGTCACTAGAAAAGTTGTTAAAATTGAGATATATATGTGCATTACCAGTGTACATCTATGGAAATTATACAAACTCAATGCCATTTACTAAAAATGACTAAAGGACTAAAGGAATAGAAATGTCCAGCAATCTGTATAGATGGTGATACATATCCACAAACAATTAATTAATATCATATTCATAGATGCATGTACATAAATACACTCATTACAATTTATGGAATCTGATAGAATCTGCAAGATCTCTAATAAAAAAAAAAATTTAAGTTGAAGGGCAATTATGGCCGCTTCACCATGGCTAACAGTAGGTAACAATGAGTGCAGTACATGTGGGGGGAACACATTAACACACACACAAGAAAATAGAGAGATATAAAAGCAGATGTGGGGTGAGGGTGAAGGAAAGGGACACACAAGAGATATGATGAAATAAAAAATTCTGAGGACAGTCAGTGGGCATGGATATATATATATTTTTTGGTAGGTATAGGCCTCATTTTTTAGGAGAATAGAAGGAATGTAAAAGACAGGGAAAGAGGAAGATGAAGCCAAACAGCAGGTATAAACATATACCAAATATCACAATACCTGTCAGACAAAGGTTGGAAATAAACAAAAAGGAGCGGTAAGGTACATAGACAGCACATATTAAGACTGTATAACATGGTTGAAGAAAATGGATAAACAGGGTAGAGGTACATATCAGCCATGGTGCAATGCAGAACTACATATGTATCTATGCACAACACAGTGCTAAGATGTTTCAAACATGTGACAGTCATACCAGACTGTATATCACCAATGGTGGGTGTGTGTGATGTAGAAAAGTAAATGGGGATTGATGTACACAGTGGATATTGGATCCAGTCATCAACAAGTCTGGCAGCAATATAAGTGTAAGCTAAGCAACAGCATGGATGATCAAATCCAGCCAAGGAAATGCAGGAGAAGACAAGCGGAGGCCAGACTAAAGGTTTCAACCCTGCATGTGAAAGGAGACAACCAAGCATAGGGACAAACAGTACACTAGCAAACCAAAAAAGGACTGGAAAATGGTACCTTAGCAAAGCAAGAATGTGGCTGTCTAATACATATAAGTGTACACAACCCAAACATAGGGAAAATGTGATCCATGTACCAAAGACATCTGCCATGTCAGAGTGAACACAGATGGGTTGTCAGGTATACAATGTATATGTGTGACATGCAATGGACTGACATGATCCTACCAGACAGAAATGTAAGCACACATACACATACCAATGGCATGGAATATTATGTAAATGGTGAGACATGCATAAGTAATGCTGAATAAGGAATGCCAGCTTGTTCATGGGAAGGGAGAAAATGAATTCCTGAGCAATGCCCAACACATGAATATAGAATGACCAATGACTGATTTTAATCAATTGCCAGCAACTTGCATACATATGCCTTGCATATGTATGATGCCCAATATGTTGGTACATGACACTATTGGAACAATACAATTACATGACAATAATGATAATGTAGAAGAAGGTAAACATATGCATAATGTATGCTATGTATATGTGCAACATATAGGCCAAAAATAAAATGGGGAAGGGAGATGAACAAAACAGGCCCACATCAGTGAAGAAATGCCAGCAACAGAAAGCAGACACACAATAAAACAGGACAACCTTATATAAGGACACACGTGCATGCATCTGTTCACCAAATGGCAAACATATGTCACATGAGCAAACTTGATTGCTGATGGCTATAAACTGTGTAAAATTCAGAAGAACATACTAATGTGCAACTGTTAAACAGCAAGATGCATAAGTACACATTAAAAAAAAACTTTTGATTATCACATACGGATATATTCTGTCATGCAAGCATAATACAACAGGCAACACAAACAGCCGTGTGTTGGACTGATCAAAGAACAGTCCTGTGAACAATAGTACAGCACAGGAAAATGGAATAACTTTATGTACACAGTCACATATTAGAAGAGCATTTATATATCAGTCATAATACATGCATGCACCTGTACACCTATATAAATCATTGCATATGTGCTAAAAATGCATACACATGGACATATAGGGAAATCTAAAGTAAAATCCAAGCAGGCAAATGACACGCACTGCATAAAACAAAATGTTTATTCAATAAAAATATGTGAACGCTTTTGTGTAGTAATATTGGTGATGACAGAAGGGCTGCAGCCAAACATATTATAGAGGAGAACAATACTCATAAATTTCAGTTTATGGTTATTGAGATTTTGCCATTTAATATGAGGATGGGTAATAATAGGAACACTCTCAAGAAGACTGAGCAAAAGTGGATAGTGTCACTACAAGCAGATAAAAGCATGGGTCTTAATGAAGCCAAGTCGCTTAAACCTTTCCTAAGAGACAGTAGGTTGACTTTATATTGTTAATCTTTTGTTGCATTATTGTTGTATGGTTTATATTTGATTAGTCATTTATTATTTTATATACTTTTTTTGTTGTTGTTCTAGTGTTTCTTTCTGGTGTCCTTTGTAGTGGTCTTTGATTGCAGTATATTTTGTGTTGATTTATAATTTATGTGTTTTATTTGGGTTATTGTATTTTATGCATTTTATTTTGTTTTTTATTGTTATTTTTGTTGTGTAACATCCATAGGCTATGTAACTGTTGTCTTGGCAATACTTCATGTACACTTCTCATATTTTGCGAGCATTGGGGTTACAGAGGTTAGACTGACATCGTTACATTTAGGAAGCTTTGCATTAATTTGTAATATGTACTCATGCATATTATTCTATTTATAGACATTAGTTACTTTTATTTTTGTTGTGTAATAGCAATAGGTTGTTTAAGTGATGCCATGGTAGCACAAAGCCCTTTGCATTGTGCTTGTACTCTCTCGAGCTTTGGGGTTAGAGAAGTAATCACATAAAGGAAGTGTTTAATTTATTTCTAATATGTATTTATGCACATTATTTTGACAACAGAATTTTATTGTGGTTATATGTTACTATGCCGATCAGTTTAATAGTATTTAAGTGATTTTTATTACAAGTTTATAATTGCAATTTGTGAAAGGAAATGTTATTAATTTATAGATGTGCCTAATATGTATTAGAACAGATGAGATGTTACAGTCTAAGTAGAGTGCATTTATGATTATTGAAATGTTTTAAAATGTGTAGTTATTGTCTTGCTCTGAATTTATATCTGAGAAGTTGGAGTTTTAAAATGCTTTATAAGAAGTGAATTAAGCTTTAGTCAGAATGTAAATGGATAATGTGACATGTCACTTTAGTACACTTGGCTTCCGATCATTGTTTAATTGATGGTAATAGGCTTTAAGCCGTGATTGGTTTTAATGTTTTTTAACAAAGTTATGGTGTTTGATAGACATTTATGTCTGATGAAGCATAGCAGCACTATGTGAAAGTGCTCATATATTTTTATTGAATAAACGTTTTGTTTTATGCCATGTGTGTCTTTGCCTGCTTGGATTTTACTTTATATTTGCTGGAGTTTGGCTCGGACTTTATCTGGTGCAGTGGTTTTTGTCTTTATATATGGAAATCTGTTTATGCATGTCCTAAAATAAGGTGCTCTCAAAAAGACTGGCTATTGACATAAGTAAGTTAAGGGCAAACAAGGCATTCAGGAATGATGCTAAATAAAGCATTACCTCCTCTGGATATTAACTAATGGACCAGAGAATGTCTATGCAGTATATGAAGGATACCTGCTCCTATATACCAGTCAAAGTAATTTGATATAACATGATACAATATTTGTCGCTACATGCCACACACAAAGCCATTGTGCCACTATCACAGCAAGACAAAGCAATGGTACAGAAACCGCATAAGCAAAGACCTACCATATTGCTGAACAGACATATGACAGCAACAACCAACAGAGAAATTAAGGGAATGCATACACTTAGATAACATATGCAAATAAACACAATGAACCTACCTTAGTGTGTTATATGAGAACGATGAGAATAATGTAGTTCTTAAGTTGCTGTCATCTCACCTAAGTATACGCTGGAACAGCAAAGTGAACAACTGTGTCTCACTTTCATCAAGGTAACTGCAACAGTCATATCTGTCATATACAGGGCAAGGGTGTATTAGACATAATGATAATATGCTGCACTGCATGTATAGGAGTATACATGCATGCATACACACACACACACACACATACACACACACACACACACACACACACACACACACACACACACACACACATCATATCATGTACATCTAATTGATTACTGCATGTGCAATGTGTTAATATGTGTCATACTGCAGCACCAACATATCGCTAAATATGACATGATATATGCAGTGTACAGTACGACTTATGTCAGAAAAGCATGGCAGCAATATGCAATGCCTGCACAATTGTGCCTATAAAGTACATAGCTGAATATGGAAAACACCATAGTGACAGCATTACAAAAGTAGATCACACAGACAATACTCACAGTCCTGAGGGGCCACCCTGATGGCGTCGAACATTACAAATGTTTTTTCTAGTGACCTCCTGAAAGGAGTCATACATGGCCTGCTCCATGTCCTGGAAAAATTTGCCCATTAGACCCTTTATCAATGTTTGTCATCACCTCCCAGATCTGTCCTGAAAATCATCTCCCTGGCATGGTGGTGGACATCTTCTATGGTAAGCAGCTAGAATAATGGCACTTGCAGGCCCTGGTCTGTCATCATCAACCCCATTATGGTCACCATCCTAGCCCTCAGAATCCAAGTTGCATGGTAGTTGTCTGGCACATTGTCATCTACTGCACCCAGAAGGAGAGCCACTATGGGTCCGGCCCATTCTCTATCAAGGTTCAACACACAAAAAGCATCATAGATGCATAATACTTACTCCCCAACAGCTATGAGTACAAACTGACACATTCTACATATGGTAACTTTTCTGCATGTGGTATTATAGTACTTTATGACCTTATGCAATTGTAACACTGTATGTGAAGAAAGGCATGAATTAATCCATAACAATGTACAAAATGATGAGTGACATATATCACAGTCATGTGCAAAACAGGTCTATCATAATACACAATCAAATGTGCACCTATATAATGTTAAAGATAGTATATGGTAGGCCATTAACATGATCAAAACACAAGAGACAGGACATGGTTCATGCTTATTCAAGGTATATCACACTACAGTACAGTTGTCATTAAAATGTAATTGTCAGACAATATGGCGCATAAGGTGTATTTATACTTTATAGAACAACAAAATTAAGAGGATATCAGACATACGTACATGATTATGCAACATTCCCACTGTCCTAATATCAATATGTTTTGATGATATGAATACAAGGCCATGTATATTGTCTCTGTCTTACTGACTGATTGATTGGTTCTTACAGAAGAGATACTGTGTCCATCATACATTGTCAGTATGTTATTGCAATACATTACATAGCATGAAATACACAGTTTGGCAGAGAAAATACTATTACATGCTCAATTACAAACAAATCAGCCATCAACATTCATGTAAAACACACATATGCACAGCCAGCAGGCAAATATACTATGACACTGTAGTATATGACACTAACATGCTTCATTTCAAAAGACTTGCTACACTACAAGCTCACAGTGACACTGACAGCATACTATTAGAACTCGCAGTGTAACCAAGTTGACAAACAGACATTAAAAAATATTACTCACGAGAGCCTTACTTACATGGGCCACGAATCATATGTGTGCTTCAGACATTTATATTGTCTCTGTCTTACTGACTGATTGATTGGTTCTGGCAGATGAGATGCCTGCAGCCTGGGTCAATCAACCTACTCTATCCCCGCCCATCCTGACTAGATTTAATAAATATTGGTCACCTAGCAGGGTGCCACTCATCCACTGCCATTCCCCTGCATGGTGCGCTAGCTTTAAAAGGTATTTTTACTAAACAAACTGTATGTTTGAATTGCTTGTTTTGCTGTTTCTATTATAATTTGTAATAAGGAAGAACCCTGCATATTTGCCTGAGTATTTCTGATACCCAAATTGGTGTCATATAGGACTAAAAAACAGAGTGTTGGTTATAGGAAATAATATGTAGTAGTTTCTACTGGCTCCTTGTGGTTCCCCGATGGACTTCATTATAGTCGTAAGTGCCTTTAAAACTGTAGTTGCTTGTTTGCATGACATATGGTGCTGTTTTCAAAATGTAGATAAAACAAGTGCATTTCTGAAACTGCCTTTCTGTAGTGTATCTGTGTAAAATAACAACTGCATTCTAAAACTGCCTTACTGTAAAGAAACTGCTTGTAAAACTGCCTTTGTGATAATAGCTGTTAAATGATATCACTGCATTGTCCTACTTAGCCATATTGCTGTGTATTTTCTCAAGGTTTGAAATGTGCCACAGAAACCTCTGTGCTTATTCTTTTTTTTCAAACTGTTTTCCCTCCCCCTTCTAGCTATTATAGTCTTCCATGCTATTTCTCCTTCTTTCTATTCACACTGCCTAATGTACTGCATTCCCTGCTATCCTCCATCCTATCTGACTCTGTTTTCATCTCCCAACCATAACTTTTTCTCTGTTTACTTTTTCAGTAGTAAGACCCGCACCTGTGCAGATCACAAAAGCCTAGGTATCTGCATTGTTTCCAGCTGACCATCTCCTTTTGAAAACAAACTCTTAAGCAATATTTTTAACCAGCCATAGAACTCACCTTTTCAAGACCACAACTTGCATTTTATGTAACTTTTTTAAACTTCACCCCTGTTATAAGTTACTTTCCAACTAGGTATTCATAACTTCTGCCTGCTATTACCTTTATTTTATCACCATTTGAGCATGCTCATAATATTCCATTGGTTCACCTCTCTGTCTTACTGATAGATTGATTGGTTCTGGAAGATGAGATACCTATGACCTGGGTCAATCAACCTACTCTGGCCTCTCCCTTCCTGACTAGATTTAATAATTATTGATTCTCTACCATGGCACTATTTTTAAACCTGAACCAGGACACTGTTTCATGACCTGCCATTTACTTGCATGGTGCGCTAGCTTTAAAAGGTATTTTTGTTAAAGAAAATGTATGCGTGAAATTACTGTTCTGCTGTTTCTGTTATAATTTGTATTAAGGAAGAACCCTGCAGATTTGCCTGAGTATTTTTGGTGCCTGACTCGGTGTCATATAGGACTACAAAATAGAGTGTCTGTTATAGGAGATAGTGTGTGATAGTTTCTACTGGCTCCTTGTGTTTTCCAAATAGACTTCATTATAGTCATATGTACCTTTAAAACTGTAGTTGCTTGTTCGCGTGACATATGGTGCTGTATTGAAACTGTACATTAAACAAGTACATTTCTGAAACTGCCTTTCTGCACTATATCTGTATGCAATAAGAACTTAATTCTAAGACTGCTTGCAAAACTTCGTTCATGATAATAGCTGTTAAAAGATATTACTGCATTGTCCTACCTAGCCATATTGCTGTGTATTTTCTCATGTTTTGAAACGTGCACTGAAAACTCTGTGCTTATTCATTTCTTTATATGTTTTCTCTTCCCCTCTCAGTTATATTTCTGTCCCCTTCTATTTCTCTTTCCCTCTATTCACACTACCTAATGTAATTTCTACTGCATTCCTTGCTATCCTCTGTCCTGTCTGACTCTGTTTTAATCTCCCAATCATAACCTAATCTTTTTTTTTCTCTGTTTACTGTTTCAGTAATAAGAACCCCACTGCACGCCTACCTACACAGATCACAAAAACCTCGGTATTTACATGGTTCCCTGCTGACCCTCTCCTTGTGAAAAGAAACTCTTAAAAAATATTTTTAACTAGAACTTGTCTTTCCAAGACCACAACTTACATTTTATGTAACTTTTTAAACTTCACCCCTGTTCTCCCCTGTTTTAAGTTACTTTCTAACTAGGTATTCATAGCTTGTGCCTGCTATAACCTCTATTTTATTGCCTTTTGAGTGTGATCATCTTGCAGGGATGGTACCTTGATTTCTCCTTCTTTTTGGTGTAATATTCCATTGGTTTATGTATCTGTCTTACTGATTGATTGATTGATTGATTGATTGATTGATTGATTGACTGATTAATTGATTGGTTCTGGCAGACGAGATACCTGATGCCTGGGTCAATCAACCTACCCTGGCTCTCCCTTCCTGACTAGATTTAATAGTAATTGTTCGCTTACCAGGGCACCATTTTTACACCTGAACTAGGACACTGTTTCATCCCCTGATGTTCCCTTGTGTGGTGCGCTAACTTTTAAAGGTATTTTTGCTAAACAAAATGTATGTGTGACTTGCCTGTTTTGCTGTTTGCATTATAATTTGCATTAAGGAAGAACCCTGCAGATTTGCCTGAGTAATTTTGTTGCCAGACTTGGTGTCATATAGGACTACAAAATTGTTATAGGAGATAGTCTGTAGTAGTTTCATTTCTACTGGCTCCTTGTGTTTCCCCAATAGACTTCATTATAGTCGTAAGTACCTTTAAAACTGTAGTTGCTTGTTCACATGACATATGGTGCTGTGTTGAAACTGTAGATAAAACAAGTGCATTTCTGAACCTGCCTTTCCGTTGTGTATCTGTATGCATTAACAACTGCTGTCCAAAACTGCCTTACTGTAATGAAGCTGCTTGTAAAACTGCCTTCATGATAAGAGCTGTTAAACAATATTATTGCATCGTCCTACCTGAACCATATTGCTGCGTATTTTCTCAAGTTTTGAAATATGCCACTGAAACCTCTGTGCTTATTCATAGTTTTTTTATCTCTTTTCTCTCCCAATTTCAACTATTTTGCTCCCCTCTTTTATTTCTGCTTCCTTCTATTCACACTGCCTAACGTATTTTCTACAGCATTCCCCACTATCCTCCATCCTATCTGACTCTGTTTTCATCTCCCAGTCATAACCTAATCTTTTTTTCTCTGTTTACTTTTTCAGTAGTAAGACCCTCACTGCCCACCAACCTATGCAGATCACAAAAGCCTTGTTACCTACATGGTGTCCTGCTGACCCATTCGTTGTGAAAAGAAACTCTTAAGCAATATTTTTAACCATCAAAAGAACTTGCCTTTCCAAGACCATATTTTGCATTATATGTAATTTTTTTAACTTTCACCACTATTATAAGTTAATTTCTAAGTAGATATTCATAACTTCTGATTGCTATAACCTTTATTTTATTGCCTTTTGAGCGTGCTCATCTTGCAGGGTCAGTGCCTTGATCTGTGCTTGTTTTTCGGTCTAATCTTCCATTGATTCACGTCTCTGTCTTGCTGATTGATTGATTGGTTCAAACAAACAAGATACTTGTGGCCTGGGTCAATCAAACTACTCTGGTCTCTCCCTATTGGTCATCTACCAGGGTGCCATTTTTAAACCTAACTTGGACACTGTTTAATTGCCTGCCGATCTCCTGCATGATGTGCTAGCTTTAAAAGTTTTTTTTGCTAAACAAAATGTATGCATGAAATAGTGTTTGATATATGAGACGGTATGTATTACTTTCTGTTTTCTCCTCATGTTTCCCCGGTGAGTTCATTATAGTCATATGTACCCTTAAAACTGAAGTTGCTTGTTCGCATGGCATACGGTACTGTATTGAAACTGTAGCTAAAACAAGTGCATTTATAAAACTGCCTTTCTGTAGTGTGTCTGTATGCAGTTGCAACTGCATTCTAAAACTGCCTTACTGTAACAAAAGTGCTTGTTTGTAAAACTGCCCTCATGATAACAGCTGTTGAACGATATTACTGCATTATTATTCCTATCCATATTGCTGTGTATTTGCTCAAGTTTTGAAATGTGCAACTGAAACTTCTGTGCTTATTCATTGTTTTTTTATCTTTCACTCCCCCTCTCAACAATTTTGCTCTCCCCTTCTATTTCTTTTTCATTCTATTTACACTGTCTAATGTATTTTCTACTACATTCTCCTCTATCCTCATTCCTATCTTACTCTGTTTTCATCTCCAAACCATAGCCTAATCTGTTTTTATCTGTTTACTTTTTCAGTAGTAAGACCTGCACCTACCTACATGGATCACAAAAGCCTAGGTACCTACATGGTTTCCTGCTGACCCTCTGATTGTGAAAATAAACTATTAACAATATTTTTAACCAGTAAAAGAACTTGCCTTTCCAAGACCACAACTTCACCTCTCTGTCTTACTGATTGGTTCTGGCAGATGGCATAACTGCTGCCTGGCTCAATCAACCTACTCTGGCCTTTCCCTTCCTGACTAGATTTAATAATTATTGGTCGCTTACCAGGGCACCATTTGTAAACCTGAACTAGGACACCGTTTCATCCCTTGTCATTCCCCTGCATCATGTGCTACCTTAAAAGGGTATTTTTGCTAAAGAAAATGTATTTGTGAAATGCCTGTTCTGCTGTTTCGATTATAATTTGTATTAAGGAAGAACCCTGCAGGTTTGCCTGAGTATTTTTGGTGCCCAACTGGGTGCCATATAGGACTACAAAACAGAGTGTTTGTTATAGAAGATAGTGTGTAATAGTTTCTACTGACTCCTTGTGGTTTCCAGATAGACTTCAATATAGTGGTATGCACTTTTAAAACTGTAGTTGCTTGTTGGCATGGCCTATGGTGCTGTATTGAAACTGGAGAAAAAATAAGTGAATTTCTGAAACTACTTTTCTGTTGTGTAGTTGTATGCACAACTGCATTCTTAAACTGCCTTACTATAATGAAATTGCTTGTAAAACTGCCTTCATGATAATACCTGCTAAACAATATTACTGCATTACCATACCTAGCCATATTGCTGTGCATTTTCACAAGTTTTGAAATGTGCCCTGAAACCTCTGTGCTTATTAATTGTTTTTTTATCTGTTTTCTCTCCCATTCTCAGCTATTTTGCTCCCCCCTTCTATTTCATTTTCCTTCTATTCACAATGCCTTATCTATTTTCTACTGCATTCCCCACTATCCTCTTTCCCATCTGACTCTGTTTTCATCTTCCAACCATAACCTAATCTTTTTTTTTCTGTTTACTATTTCAGTAGTAAGACTCCCACTGCATGCCTACCTACACGGATCACAAAAGCCTCGGTACCTACGTGGGTTTCCTGCTGACCTCTCCTTGTGAAAAGAAACTCTTAAGCAATATTTTTAACCTGCAAAAGAACTTGCCTTTTTATGACCACAATTTGAATTGTATGTAACTTTTTTAAACTTCACCCCTGTTATAAGTTACTTTCTAGCTAGGTATTCATAATGTGTGCCTGCTATAACCTTTATTTTATTGTGTTTTGAGTGTGCTCATATTGCAGGGATAGTATCTTTATTTCTCCTTGTGTTTTGGTCTAATATTCCATTGGTTAACCTCTCTGTCTTACTGATTGATTGGTTCTGGCAGACAAGGCACCTGTGGTCTGAGTCAATCAACTACATAGCCCCTCACTTCCTAACTAGATTTAATAATAATTGTTCGCCTATCAGGGCACCATTTTTAAACCTAAACTAGGACACTGTTTCATCCCCTGCTATTTCCCTGTATGGTGTGCTAGTTTTTAAATGTATTTTTGCTAAACAAAACTGATGCATGAACTGTCTGTTTTGCTGTTTCTATTATAATTTGTATAAAGTAAAAACCATGCAGATATGCCTGAGTATTTCTGGTGCCTGATTCAGTGTCATAGGTATTCATAATTTGTGCCTGCTATAACCTTTATTTTATTGCCTTTTGAATGTGCTCATCTTGCAAGGATGTTACCTTGCTCTCTCCAGGTTTTTTGGTGTAACATTCCATTGGTTCACATCCCTGGCTAACTGATTGATGGATTGGTTCTGGCAGATGAGATACCTGTGGCCTGGATCCATCAATCTCCTCTGACTCCTCCCTTCCTGACTAGATTTAATAAATATTGGTCACCTACTAGGGTGCTAGTTTTAAACCTGAATTAGGAGACTATTTCATCCCCTGCTGTTCCCCTGCATGGTACACTAGCTTTTGAATGTATTTTTGCTAAACAAAATGTATGTGTGAACTGCCTGTTTTGCTGATTCTATTATAATTTGTCTCAAGGAAGATCCCTGCAGATTTGCCTGAGTATTATTGGTGCCAGACTCAGTGTCATATAGGACTACAAAAGAGAGTGTCTGTTATAGTTTCTACTGGCTCCTCCTGGTTCCCCAATAGATTTCATTATAGTCATATGTACCTTTAAAACTAAAACTATAGTTGCTTGTTTGCATGACATACAGTGCTGTGTTGAAACTGTAGATAAAACAAATGCATTTCTGAACCTGCCTTTCTGTAATGTATCTGCATGCTATAACAACTGCATTCTAAAACTGCCTTACTCTAACGAAATTGCTTGTAAACTGCCTTCATGATAATAGATGTTAATCGATATTGCTGCATTGTCCAACCTAGTCATACTGCTGTGCATTTTCTCAAGTTTGAAATGTGCCACTGAAACTTCTGTGCTTAGTCATTGTTTTTTTCTGTTTTCTCTACCCCTGTCAGCTATTTTGTTTTCCCCTTCTATTTCTCCTTCCTTGTATTCAAACTGCCTAACATATTTTCTACTGCATTCCCTGCTATCCCCCTTCCTATCTGACTGTTTTCATCTCTCAGTTATAACATAATCTTTTTTTCTCCATTTTCTTTTTTCAGTAGTAAGACCACCCCATATGCATATACCTGTACAGATTACAAATGCCTCAGTACCTGCATGGTTTCTTGCTGACATTCTCCTTGTGAAAATAAACTCTTAGGCAATACGTTTAACCTGCAAAAAAAAGCTTGCCTTTTTATGACCACAGTTTGAATTGTATGTAACTTTTTTAAACTTCACCCCTGTTCTAAGTTACTTTCTTACTAGACATTCATAACTTGTGCCTGCTATAACCTTAATTTTATTGTCTTTTGAGCATGCTCATCTTGCTGGGATGGTATCTTGATCTTTCCTTGTTTTTAGTCTAATATTCCATTGATTCACCTCTCTGTCTTACTGATTGATGAATTGATTGGTTCTGGCAGACAAGCTACCTGTACATGTGTCAACCTGCTTCGATCTCCCTCACTGAGGTCATGCTCACTCTTCTCCTCTACCCTACCTCCATTCCCACCCACCCCTGTTCGCATTACATTTATACTTTAAGCATCTTAAGACAAACTCTTGTCCACACCTATTCTCCTCCCACTGCCCATTATGCAATCACATATTTTTGTAACACCCCTCCCTTTTATAGTAAACTTGTCTCTCTTTTCACACTCTCTATAACCCTCCCACTTCTTATTCTATCTCTACTTCTACATCTCATAACCATATTGATATATTTCATAGAGAACCCTTTCCATTTGCTATCCCATGCTACTCCTTCTACTCATCTCTCCTACTCTTTTTCTTCTTTCTCTAATAGCCTCTTACCACTCCACATTTATAAATGATTGCTCTTCACCTGCTCTTACACTCCTTCATACTACCTGCACTAGCACTCCTTCCCTATCACCCCTTCTCTCTTTAACCACAACACTATCACCCTATATAAAATAAAAATATTCACAATACACACACACCATACTTCTAAGAAAACTAAATATCCATACCTCCCAACCTCTTAGCATAAGAAATCTGGGCAAAGCCTAAAGTAGTGGGGTACAAAGACCCAAAAACAGGGACAGATTTTAAATATTGCTCTTATAGACTTAGTAAGTTGATAGAATAACAGCATTGGTCTTAGCATGCATTTTATGAATGAAATGAAGTCTGAAACTCAAATGTATGACATTATTTAGTTATTTCAATCCTTAGTGATTTGTCAAAAAACCACAAATTTTGCTGAATAGGCCAAAAAATATGAGACAAAAATCAGGAAATTCTACAAAAACCTATATGGTTGAGAGGTATATAAATATCACATCTTTGTAAATACTTGCCTCCACTTAAACAACCTTCAATAAACTCCTCTCTCCCCACTAATCCTCTCCCACCCCTAACTCATCAGCACAAACTATGTTCTCCACATCTTTCAAATCCTTATTCATTATATCACTTAACATACAGAGTATCCTAAACAAAGTCACTTATCTATACTCCTGGATCTCCTTAGACACTCATGACATCCTTACTCGCTCCAAAACATGGCTAAAACCACATATTGGCAACTCTGAAATTCTTCCTCCTGGCTACAATATTTTCTGGTAAGACTGACATAAGAAAAAGGAGGAGGTGCAGACATGCTCAACTCCAAACAGCTCTCACCCCTCTCCCTTTTCAATCTCTCCACCAAACTTCCATCCAGCAGAAATATTGATTGTCAACTGCAACTTAAATAAACACAAAAAAACTAGCCATTGCTACCATCTATACCCCCCAGGTAATAACATCCCTACCCTTAACCTCTTTCTTTCCTGGATTTCATAGGCTATCTCCTACGAAACTGTCATCTTGGGTGATGTCAATATAGATTGGAATAAACTCACCATTGACTCTCCCAGCTCCAGCATTAACCTCTATGGTTTCTCCGAGCTAATCACAGCTCCCATACAGCTACTCAAAAATTCCAACACTGACACAACACTGAACTGGATCCTGACATCCTCTCCTAACCTATGCCAAAAGTCCACCACCCTTCCTGATTCCCTTAGTGACAACCTTCCCACCACTATAGACACTATCCCCAACAGCAAAAACTCACCTGTATAAAGAATGCAGCAAACTTACCAATTTTAACATAGATACATTTAACTTGACACTTTCCTCAATAAATTGGTCATTTCTCCATGACCTCCCCTTAGAAGATGCTGCCCTAAAATTCAACAGCATCTTCCTAAATACCATCAAACCCCTGGCCCCCTCTAGGCCCTCTCTAGGAAATGTGGACTAAAATGCCACTATGCTCCTTGGTTAACTCAAGCCACACAAACCCTGATGTACAGAAGGGATTTTCCCTGGAAAAGCTGGAAAAAAACTCACCTTCTCTTCTTCAAATCTATAAAAAACTTTGCAACTAAACAAAAAAAAAACAGGTCATCCTTGATAAGAAGAAGATTTTTTACAAGAAGCCACTCAATAACCCACAGTCCAACCCCCCAAAATTCTGGCAATCTGTAAACAAACTACTATTCCAGGTAACCCTTCACTACCCAACCCCTGACCCAACAGCCCCCCCCCCCAGAAATTTCCACCTTTCTAAATTCCTACTTTATAGAATCTATCCAAAAGCTAACCAAACAAGAAAATAGTTACTCCCCAATAACCCAACTTCCCTCCCAATTTCTTTCTCCCTTTCATATGTCCCAACTAACTATATACTTATTCTTTTCAGTAAACTGAAACCATGTTCACCATCAGCTGACAATCTACCCCCATTATTTCTTAAACATGAAGCTAATTCAGTTGCTTACCCCATCTCCATTGTTATAAATAAATCTATCCAAGAAATTACAGTCCCAGATATCTGGAAATAATTCTATGTTTTACCCCTTCACAGACATGGTAACTTCACTGGTCCCTCTAATTTCAGACCTATTGCCATCATGTCTCTACTATCTAAAATAGTTGAAAAGTGTATTCACAAACAGCTCCACAATCATCTGTTACAGGAAAATCTACTAACCACTATCTAGAATGGATTTTGTCCTCAACACAGCACATCTACTACCCTAATATCTTTCACACACAGTATCGCTAAAGCTCGGTATGATAACTAGTTTCCTGTCTATTCCTCGATCTCTCTAAGGCCTTTGACACTGTCTCCCATCCACTACTGCTGTCCAAACTCACTAGCCAATCTCTCAAACTCTACTATAAACTGGTTCAGCAGCTACCTCTCTAACAGATTTCAGTCTGTCAAATGACTATCATCCTTTTCTCCCTTCCTAACAGTAAAAAGCAATGTTCCCCAAGGCTCCATTCTTAGTCTCCTTCTGTTTAACATCTTTACTAACTAAAAATAAAAATAAAAAAATCAGATCAGACCACCAAGGTCATTTGCTTCACTTATTACAAAACCAAATAACTAAGCGCTTTTGCCAGGTACAAGCACTGGCTTCTTCAGACTCTACTGTGGCCTAACCGACTATAGTGTCAGTGAACCAAGGTAATGCTAGATGTCTAAGTAGATGTACTGTACAAGTTGCCAATAATCATATAACCTCCATATAATATGTTATGTTCAATATTATGGACACTATTTAAAAAGTAAGCTATAATGGGAGTTGAAACTACATCTTGGAAAGTTGAAACTACATCTTGGAAATTAGCAGTCACTTTTATTTATTGCTTAACCATTTGAGCTAAGTACTATAACAGATTGTCACTACATTTAAAAGGAGAATATATAGAATATCAGTAACAGTTATATGTGTGAAGTCCATATGAACATTCAGTCATGATCAAAGTTCATTCAGAATGTGTGCTCTGGCCTAGTATAGTTATGAATAATGTCAGAATGCATCAAAACAGTAATGTTAACTGTATTTGCATTACTGTTATCAGTGCAGATACCAATAAAATACAATCAAAATAGTCTCAGAAACAGATACACATACCAAATACATTTATTATAATATAGGAGTTAAGGTGTGGATTACACAGCTTACTGTAGGCATCTGCTGGCTGGTGTCAGACCACTGTGACCCTCCAGTGAAGATCCTCTACATCCCTCTGATGTAGTTCATCATAGCATTGAAGGAGCTGCACGCCATTCTGGTAGATCCCAGTCTATCTGCAGTACTCTCTTGCAATCTGGTTCCAGATGATCATCTGGAAGTTCCTGGGGCATGCTCCCTTTCTCTGCTCATGTCCAGCATAGACAGTGATCAACTGGGTGGTCTCCTTCTCAGTACAGTAAAGCACCCGGAAATGCCAAAGCCTCCTATCAGTTGAATTCTCATTGAGAGTGGTGCAAAAATACATTAAAAGATGCTAACTGAATTAAAACTCATTTCACAGGTAGCAATGGAATGAGCAGTAAATGTATCAATATCACATTATTTGGTGCATACAGAACATTATCAGACTCTTAGAGGACATCAGGCACTTCTTACAGATATTCCCTTTTTACTGATACCTGTTGGGTAGTTAAGCTGAGCACCTTTCAGTAACGCCAAACTATTGGCTAATGCACCAGATTTTGAGAACTTACATGGACCTGCACAAATAGGATTCCAAAACATTGAATATTAGTGAACCTCATTAATTATGTATGATGCAAATTGTACTTAAAAGCTGTACACACATAGCTAAACTCACTTTTTAATTTCTCCAAGATTTTTGTGTTTCTAATATCACGAAGGGAATGGACCCCATTCCTAAGTCAAAGTATAACTAAAGTTCATAAAATTAGTATTGTTTAAGTCTTTGATGTTAGACAAAAGTGTCCTTTGCAGTACCTGCAATGTGCCCAGAAATGACCCCTTCTGCAGTTCATATGGCGTTACATGTATCTGTAACATATCTAAATATGACTGTAAATTCTTTTTTATGAGACCCATCACTCTGGTTATCCTTCTTCCACACTGCTCTCATTTCTGCCTGCAGATCCTGGTATTTTATGACTATGTGTCTCGCTGTATGTAAAACACTGTAGTCACTGGGTTTAGCAATTTCATTGATCAATGCTACGTTTATCTTCTTTTCCTGGACTACTAAGTTTGGTTTTCTCGTGTCTATTTTTTGAACTGTTGGTAATGGGTGATCCCATGTGATGTAAACTTCATCATTTTCTATAATGCTTTGTGGCTCATATTTCCAGTGTTTTTCAGCTACTTCAGTATTATAATGCTTGCACAATCTCCAATGCAACAGTTTTGCCACATATTATGCCTTTTAGTTTACAGGCCTTCTGCCATTACTGGATTACACCCAGCAAAAAGATGCGCAACTGTTTAAAATGTTGTTTTACAAAACCTGCATTTGTCTGTTTCTCTGACATGTTCAATGGACTTTATAAACCAATATGCACATAGTCAACTATCCTGGGCCACCAATATTAACCTTTTATCTCTTATTTTAAATTCACCTCTCTTTAACCATTCCTACATTAGATCCTGATCAACATGAGGTTGTTCTAGAGTTTTTTTACACTTGCAACTATATTTATGCATTTTCCACATTTCTTGCATTTTCATCTGATCCTTCAATTTATATTCTTTCTTTCTTTTGTTTTTTGGCACATTCAGTTACTGCCTGATTTTTATCTACTTCTGGTTTGACTTCCATTCCTACTTAACACCAATATATTTCTGCTAAACTAAGAAGAGAAGTCATCTTAGACTTGTTCTCATATTTTAAAACTTTCGGTATGTTTGGATGGATCTTGTGAGGTGAGCAGATATGTATGCAGTGCTACAATTGCAGAGCTATAAATGTAATTAGTTGTGAGGAAACCCATGCCTCCTTTAGAACAGGGAATATATAATCTTGGTATACACTGAGTTTTATAAATAATTTCATAAGCATAAAGTGTTTTGTTTGTTTTCCTGACCAACAGATCAAATACCTTTTGGGGCCAGTCAATCACTCCAAAACAAAAAGTTAGAACAGGAAGAGAAAATTGATTTATAGCTTAGACTTTGTTCCTAGATGTCAGAGCTCTTTTCAGTATTAATTTTAGTCTTCTAAAATATTCCTTGCAAAGTTTCATTCACATTTGTTCATGTTTTGTTGTCAATCCTTCATCATTTCCCAAATATTGATACAATCCCTCCTGCTCAAGTTCTTTTACATCACATTCCTATCCCAGACTGATATTTTATTGGTGTTGCAGCTTTCCTGCTTTAAATGTTGCTTTTACACAGTTATCAAGAGCAAATTATATTCTTATATCATCTGAGAAAGTTTTGATCTTTTCCAGTTGTGCTTTCAGTTCCTCATCTGATGAGCTATGCAGTTTTAAATCACCCACAAAAAGAAGAGAAGTCTTTACACTTTGTTGTTTTCTGGGAGAAAATTGTAGCCATGACCTAATCTGTTAAGTAAACAGCTTAATGGATTAAGGGCAAGACAGAAGAGGAGCGGTGACAAAGAGTCACCCTGGAATATCCCAGTTTAAATTTTTATTCCTGGAATAATAATTTGTCCTTTATCATGGCATAGCTGCAAAGTTATTTGCCAGTTTCATGGTCCCTGTAATGTAATTCATCAATGTAGGGTGTATCTCATACATTTGTAAGCACTCTTTATCCATGAATGTGGGATACTGTCAAATGCTTTTTGTAGTCTATCCATGCCATACCTAAAGTCTTGCCCTCTTTAAAATTCTCCATTATGACTTTAACAACAAATGATCCTTTGTTGAATATAACTTTCTTTTGTTACCCTTTTCTCTATTGCCATGATTGGGTTTTCTTCTTAATGACTATAAACTCTGCTATCAATTCCAATGTATTGTTTATACATTGTTGAAAAGCAAATTATTGGTCTGTACCTTTAAGATAGCTTACAAGTTCACTCTTAAGTAGGAGTATTTTTCCTGCTGTTAACCAGGCTGGTGTCTGTTTGGGGTGTGCATATAAAGAATTCTTACAAATGGCTAAATCTTCATGTAAAGATGTTAATACTTTTAGCCAGAAGTTAAGTACTGCATCTGAGCCTAGGGTTTTTCATTTAGGACCGTTTCTTAATTTGTTTCAGTTTCTCTGGCTGTCACTTCATCCCATTTCCTGTACATTTAAACTTATTCTTTTTTCTACTTCTATCCATTCAGCATCTTTGTTATGTTCCACAGGATCTTCATAGATAGATCTCCAAAATGTGTCTTTTTTTGGTGGTGTTTCTATTCCTTTTGGCTTGTTTCCCAATTCACTATAAAATATTTTTGGGTCATCAATAAAACTGTTTATTTTGTATTTTATATTTATCTGCATATCTTCTAAGTGTTTCTGCCTGTTCTGATATCTTTAGTTTGGTCAATATTAATCATCGAGGGGTCATATTGTTGGACAGCATTTCATCGGAAATGCCATTCATCGAACTCCACCCCCCCCCACTAATTATATATACTAACTCTTCAGAATGGTTTGATGAATGGCATGTTCGACAAAGTGCTGTTCGAAATGCCGTTCAATCTTCTTCTCTTTCAGCTGTTCCCATTAGGAGTCGCCACAGCGGATCATCTGTTTGCATTTCTTCCTGTCCTCTGCATATTGCTCAGTCACACCAACCCCCCACATGTCCTCTCTCACCACATCCATAAACCTTATCTTAGGCCTTCCTCTTTTTCTCTTACCTGGCAGCTCCATCCTTAGCATCCTTTTCCCAATATACCCATCATCCCTCCTCAGCACATGTCCAAACCAATGCAATCTCGCCTCTCTGACTTTGTCTCCAAACCATCCAACCTGAGCTGACCCTCTAATATACTGATTCCTAATCCTGTCCATCCTTGTCACACCCAGTGCAAATCTTAACATCTTTAACTCTGCCACTTCCAGCTCTGACTCCTGCCTTTTTGTCAATGCCACAGTCTCCAACCCATAGAACATAGCTGGTCTCACTGCCCTCTTGTAGACCTTCCCTTTCACTCTTACTGGTACCCCTCTGTCACAAATCACACTTGACACTCTTCTCCACCCATTCCACCCTGCCTGTACTCACTTCTTCACCTCTCTTCCACACTCACCATTACTCTGAACTGTTGATCCCAAGTACTTAAACTCATCCACCTTCACCAACTCTACTCCCTGCATCCTCACCATTCCTAAATCCTTCCTCTCATTCACACACACATATTCTGTCTTAGTCCTACTGACCTTCATTCCTCTCCTCTATAGAGTATATCTCCACCTCTCCAGAGTCTCCTCAACTGGATCCCTACTCTCACTACAGATCACAATGTCATCTGCAAACATCATAGTCCATGGGGCCTCCTGTCTGATCTCATCTGTCAACCTGTCCATCACCATTGCAAATAAGAAAGGGCTCAGAGCTGATCCTTGATGTAATCCCACCTCCACCTTAAACGGATCTGTCACTCCCACTGCAGACTTCACCACTGTCACAATACCCTCGTACATATCCTGTACCACTCTTACATACTTCTCTACCACTCCTGACTTCCTCATACACTACCACAACTCCTCTCTAGGCACCCTATCATATGCTTTCTCCAAAGACACAATGCAACTCCTTTTGACCTTCCCTATATTTCTCCACCAACAGTCTCAGAGCAAACATCACATCTGTAGTACTCTTTCCCGGCATGAAACCATACTGCTGATCGCTAATCATCACCTCCCTTCTTAACCTAGCTTCCACTACTCTTTCCCATAAATTCAAGCTGTGACTGATTAGTTTTATCTCTCTGTAGTTACTATAACTCTGCACATCACCCTTATACTTAAAATATAGGTACCAAAACACTTTTTCTCCACTCCTCAGGCATCCTCTGACTCTCCAAGATTTCATTAAACAATCTGGTTAAAAACTCCACTGCCATTTCACCTAAACACCTCCATGTTTCCACTGGTATGTCATCTGGACCAACAGCCTTTCCATTCTTAATCTTCTTCATAGCTGTCCGTACTTCCTCCTTGCTAATCTGTTTCACTTCCTAATTCACTGTCCCCACATCATTCGGCCATCTCTCTCTCTCTCTCTCTCTCTTTCTCTTCAGTCATCAGCCCCTCTGAGTACTGTTTCCATCTGCTCAACACACTCCCCTCACTTGTGAGTACATTTCCCTCACTATCCTTTATCACGCTTACCTGCTGCACATCTTTCCCAGCTTGGTCCCTCTGTCTTGCCAATCGGTGCAGGTCCATTTCTCCCTCTTTAGTGTTCAACCTTTCATACAACTCTCTATATACCTTATCCTTAGCCTTCGACACCTCTCTCTCTTCACCATGCTCCTCATCTCCTTATACTCCTGTCTACTTTCTTCATCTCTCTGACAATCCCACTTCTTCTTTGCCAGCCTCTTTCTCTGTATACTCTCCTGTACTTCCTCATTCCACCACCAATTCTCCTTGTCCTCCTTCCTCTGTCCTGATGTCACACTAAGCACCTTTTTAGCTGTCTCCCTTACCATCTCTGCTGTAGTTACCCAGCTATTCTCTAACTCTTCACTGCCCCCCAGTGCCTGTTTTAACTCTTCCCTGAACTCCAGCTCACAATCACCCTTTTTCAACTTCCACCATTTGATCCTTGGCACTGCTCTTACACTTGTCCTCTTCTTGATCACCAACATCATCCTACAGAACACCATTCTATGGTGCCTAACTACACTTTCCCCTGTCACCACTTTACAGTCTCCAATCTCCTTCAGACTGGCCCTCCTGCATAGGATATAATCCACCTGTGTGCATCTTCCTCCACTCTTGTATGTCACCCTATGCTCCTCCCTCTTCTTAAAATGCGTATTCACCACAGCCATGTCCATCCTTTTCATGAAATCCACTATCATCTGACCTTCTGCATTCCTCTCCTTAACACCATATCTGCCCTTCACTTCCTCATCCCCTCTGTTCCCTTCACCAACATGCCCATTGAAATCTGTTCCAATCACCAGTGTCTCACCCTTGGGTACACTCACCACCACTTCATACCAACTTACTATAAATTTTTTCTTTCTCATCCATCGCACACCCAACTTGTGGAGTATCTGGCTCTAACAACATTCATCATTACACCATCAATTTCCAGCTTCATAAACATCACTCTATCTGACACTCTATTCACCTCCAAAACACTCTTGGCATACTTTTCCTTCAGGATAACCCATACCCCATTTCTCCTCACATTCACACCATAATAGAACAATTTGAACCTGCCTCCTATACACCTGGCCTTACTCCCCTTCCATCTGGTCTCTTGTACACACAATATATCAACCTTCCTTCTCTCCATCATATCAGCCAGCTCTCTCCCTATACCAGTCATACTGCTGACATTCAAAGTTCCTACCCTCACTACTACACTCTTAACCTTCCTCCTCTATTTCTGCTTTTGGGCATGCCTTCCCCCTCTTCTTCTCCTTCTCCTCCTTCGGCCAACAGTAGCCCAATTTCCACCAGCACCCTGTTGGCTAACAGTACTGGTGGTGGTTGTTGTTAACCCGGGCCTCGACCGATCCGGTATGGAAATCTGTATTGTTGTCCACATATGTTATTTGGCAGAGGTTTTACACCGGATGCCCTTCCTGACGTAACCTTCCCCATTTATCCGGGCTTGGGACCGGCACGAAGAAATGCACTGGCTTGTGCATCCCCAGTGGCTGGGTTTCAAAATGCCATTCAATGATGTAATCTTTTGGTGAAATAATAGGGACCCCTTTCGTTTATTATTTGCAATAATGTACAACAGATACTGGTCTGTTCTGATGATGCACACTGCTTTTATCACCTTTATCTTTCTGAATATTTTTGTTGATCTGTTCCCTCTCTGAACTCTTCTAACAGTGACATTTCTTGCCTTAATTGCTTTATAGTTTTCTCTATTGGATACTTCCATGATGGCGTTTGATTCCTCCCCTTCCTTTCCCCTAACTACCCTGTGTTTTTGTGGTAAGACTTTATCTGTTATTAATTTAGCTGCACACTAATATATCCTATTTACTTCTGTTATATTGCATGAATTTATATGAACAGTCTTGATTACTGTGTTCATTTGTTTTATCAAATTGCTAGCATTTTGGGTCGTATTGACTTTCTGTAGTCTGTTTCTTTCACTGATCTTAATATGTCTAGCCATCTCTATTAAATCAAGCAATTCTTCCCTTAGATCATTTTCTTCTAAACTAAAGGCACATTCCCTTTTCTCTTTTTCCTGTGGGCATTCTACAGAAAGTTTTATTTATTATTTATTTATTTGCATTTTGTTTACCGGGATGGTCCAGTTGGGCCAGAAGTGTCCATTTTCAGTGGAGTCCTGGGGAGAAAAGGTCCACATATAAGACATACAGAATTTACATTAATAAAGATATTTAGTACATATTATTGGCAGCTTATACAATTGGTGAAAAAAAGTACATAAGTAATCATTCTCAAATCAAAGATATTATACAAGCAATACAGAATATATACATGAGAACATTCCATATGAGTAGTTTTCAGATAGCAAAATTTATATGGGACACTTCATGCAGTGGGTGAAAAGCAGATATAGAAATTAATTAGAGACTAGGTACTTAAACTTTTCACACATTTAGGAGGTGTGATAGCTGGGCGATAGGCTATATGAGTCCTGTTGCAGGAATCAGTAATGTCGGTGGATATTGTTGCAGATATAAGTGGTGGTATGAGATTAAGGTAGGCTGCGAGAGTACATGAATGTCTCACCTGATTCAATGGTAGGTCTATAAGGGGTAGGAACAGAAGGAAGTAGACAGGAGGGATCAATGGTAGGGCAATGAGGGTTAATAGAAGGTGGAAGTGGACAGAAAAGAGAGGCAGAGTAAGTAAAAAGACAGGTGGATGTGAAAACAGGATGCCAGAGTAGAAGAGTGGGGGTGAGAATAGTTGTGATGGTTGAAGTTAGGTTATATGAGATGGGGTGTTAGCAAATGTACACAGCAAGATGAGGAGTGGTGCTGTTTCAGAGATGTCTTGAAGACGGTTACTGAGCGGGTGGATCTAAGTGTTGGGGGGGGGGGGTCCAAAGTTTTGTGATGGTAAAGGAGTAAAGCAACTGGCCAGTTGAAAGTTTTGGTTTTCTACATTCATGAGCAGTTGATTGTTGGATCAGAGGGGTCTGTTTGGATGGTATAAAGTAAGTATAGAAGATAGAGCAGGGCAGATGGATGGATTCTGAATAAGTTTGTGACCTGTAGTTAGATGGATAAAGGTGAGGTAGTTGGGGAGTTCAAGTCGTTTTATCTTGCGTAATGATAGGCAGTGGTGGGATGAGTAGGAGGCATTAGTTACAAACTTAGCAATTTTGTAGTAGCATGAGTCTAGTTTGGACCTTAGAGAGGACTGAATGTTAATGAGGAGGGGGGCACTGTATAAAAGAGAGGGTAATAGGAAAGAAGAGGCAAGGGAAAGTTGGGCTGATGCACCGAGTAGATGTTTGTGTCAGTAGAGAGTGCCATGCTTTTGATGTGTCTTTTTGACATTGGACAAGATGTGCAGGTCAATGTGAGGTTTTCATCTATGATGACACCTAGGAGTTTTGTGCTCGGTAGAATGTCGATGGTGGTACCATTTAGGGATTGAATTGTGAGGTTCTCTTTTTGTAGGGGTGTGGACTTTTTGGCTACAAAGATTACTAGTTTGGTTTTGTTGGGGTTCAGGGCAAGACGATTATTAGACATCCAAATTTCGGTGGAGGGGAGGGTGTTTTGGGTGAGTTGGTGTAGTTCTAAGGAGTTGTTTGCAGTGCAGATGATAGGGGAGTCAGCTGCATACTGGATGACTGAGCCTTGAGAGTGCAGTGTGGAAGTTATTGATAAATATGCTAAACAAACGTGCGCCTAAAATGGTGCCTTGAGGAACACTAGTGGTGGTGTTTAGGAAAAGGGGATTAAGACTTCTACCATTTAGTTGATGATTGTCTGTTAGTGAGGCAATTAGTAAACCAGTTTAGAGTTTGAGGGGAGGTACCTATATTAGAGAGTTTTGTTAGAAGGAGAGAGTGGGATTTAGCATTGAAAGCTTTAGAAAGATCAAGAAATAGTAAAGATATGATTTTACCAGCATCACAGGCTTCGTTGACAGTGTCCATGAAGGATATGAAGGCAGTGGTGGTACTATGTCCTGGCCTAAATCCATGTGGGTGGGGGAGAGGATGTGGTTGTGAGTTAGATGGTAAAGAAGTTGAGAATGAATACATTTTTCCAGAATCTTAGAGATGGGTAATAGTATAGCAATGTGACGGAAGTTGGTGCTGTCTATGTTAGGGTCCCCCTTGTGTAGAGGGAGAATATAAGCTTTTTTCCAGATGATGGACATGTAAAATTCTTTGAGATATCTGTTGAGAAGTTTGCTGATAAGGTAAGAGATTGAGCTGGCTGAGATTTACAGGTATTTGGTGGGTACATTGTCAAGGGCATTTGTGCATGGTTTGAGTTTTAGAAGCAATTTTAAATAGTCGAGGTGGGTATAGGTGCCAGAGTAAAGCTGGGAATAGGTAAGTTCCAGGAAATCTTCCTGTGCCATATTCTTTTCAGCTTCACCCTGCATCATCCATTGCTCTTTTGTACAGGAACTCAGTGGACAATCACTCCATAACATTGTCTCTGTCAGAGTTGCCATAGTCTTCTGTTCCTTTACTTGCTGTTCAACACTGAACTTTTGTACTGGTTTCCTCCTGATGGCTCTAAAGTATTTTCATATGGCAACTGATCAGATGCTTCCCACTCCACTGGTTTCTGCTTAATTTGGGGATTCATTATTCCATCATGTTGTGCTATTAACAGAGTTAGATTTTCCACACTAAATCCTTCACTTTGCAGGTAATCTATAACATCAATTTCTGTTTCATTAACTTCTCCATTACTAGTCCTCTTTTCTACTTTCACCCTTTGTTTTCTTTTTTTGTAAAATGTTCCATATCTGGATGCCTTTGCCTGCATTTCTCTTCAAATATCTTTCATGCTGCTTTTTTATTGGTTAGTTTTGCTTTCTCCTTTGCACAAATATTGCACCATATTAAATCTGTTTTTCCTTTCCCATGTCTATATTTCTTCATCAGATGTCTTTTGCTCTTCCTGTTTACCCTTACTTGGGGGCTCATTGTTCCATCATGCTCTGACATAACCTTTGTCAGACTATTTTTGTATTAATTAATTTATTTGGCTTTTTCTTTGCTTAAATATCACACTATATCAGATGTCTCTTCCAATGTCCATATTTCTTTTTTATACCTTTCACAAATCTCTAGATTCTGTTCTTTATATTTTTGCACTTCTCCACTCTCGTTTTTCCCAAACAGCACAAGGTTTCTTAGCCTATATAATGTTTGTTTTATGAATCTGTTGTATTAATGAACACAAATTTGCATTTGAAGCTTTTGGCAATTTTTTGGTGCAAGTATTTTTATTTCCTCTAATTTCTCTCTTAATCATTTTGCATATCTTCTGTCTGGAAAGTCTGGGCTTCTTTCATAATAGTAACAACCCACTCACTTTAATGTATAGTTAATGTGCAGCTAGCTTCAAAGGTAAGCTGTTTCCTGCTGGCTTTGTCATGGTGGAATAGATTGCTATTATCATATACTTCTATTATCACTCATCTGTATAAATCAACTTATAAATGTTTTCAGTCTGTTTTTATTAAATTCACTTTACAATATGTCTCTGATATAAAAGAGGGGGATAGAATTAAACAACATGCTTACAGATCAGTAAATGAGCATCAGTGACAAGG
Source organism: Protopterus annectens (assembly GCF_019279795.1). Lineage (NCBI taxonomy): Eukaryota > Metazoa > Chordata > Ceratodontiformes > Protopteridae > Protopterus > Protopterus annectens. The sequence goes on along the minus strand of NC_056730.1, from coordinate 497,723,459 downwards.
ACATTGTTTCCATATTTAGTTGTATGGATAAAAAGGAAATAGACCCATGAATAGATACAGATAGAATGAACATATATCTGTATTCATTTTTGATTAGCCTGTAATGTCTTGGGTCTGTTTATGGAAAACAATGAGTCTCGAGGATTTTAGTATATTGTATGTTCAATGACTAGTTTAGGGATACTCTTGGATGCTTAGAAATATAGTAGTAGTTGTTATTACTTTCAATCTGATCGAAACAACTTTTGGATGGCTTTGATTGTTCACTGTTTATAATGTTGATATGTAGCCATGAGTGCATAGGTTCATAGGTTCATACTAGGCTAAAGACCACAAGGGCCTTTTTAAGACTAGCCATGCATCCCAAATCTCTGACAAGTTCTGATACCCTTGATACGTTTAAGCATGGGCCTGGGAGATGAACCATTTGCAGGTTACCTGTTTGCATCAGAGACATAGGTGCTAAACCAGGGATAAATTTCCGGTTTCCCATCCAATTGTCCAAATTGCACTTGAATTGGATTAGGGAGGAACTCTGCTTCACATGGATAGGGAGCATGTTTTATAGATGGGGCAGTCTCTGGGATACATACCTATCTCTCCAGCGGGTCCTATTTATATTACAGACAAGGTTTAAGTCTTTAGAACAGGTAATTCTGGTGCTGTTTGTTTTGTGGATATGCAGGAGGTCCATCAGAGTGGGGTCTGACAATGCCCTGTATACCAGGCATAGATCTCCCCTCAAAAGCCTGTAGGAGACAGAATACAGGGAAAGGGCCTTGAGGTGGTCTGCATAGGACATATTACTTATGCCCTGTATTCTTTTAGTGAGAAACCTCTATGGACGTTACAGTTGTTGGATATGCCTGGTTAGGTACATACCAAAGGGGACAATGTACTCAAAGTTCGCAGATGACTGCAAGCTGGGAGCCATTACTAACTACTCAAGTGATGTCGACATCCTACAGAAAGGCCTCGCTGAGATCAATGACAGGTGTCGAAACCATGGCCCTAAGCTTAATGCCAAAAATGCGTTGTCATCTCCTTTGAGAAAAACTCAGTTCCCACTAATTACCACATTGATAGGAGCCCACTGAACACTGAAGGCATTATAAAAGATCTGGGGACACAGGTTGACAGCAACCTCTCCGTGGACCACCATATTGCCACTGTGGTCAAAAAGCCCTTCTATGTGGCACATCTCATTACCAAGGGTTTTGCATCCAGGAAGAAAGAGGTCATCATCTCTCTCTCTCTACTCTTCTCTCATTAGGCCAATGATCAAGTATAATTTTCCATTTGGTATGTACCTTACTAGACACATGCAACAGCTGGAAAGGCCACAGAAGTACCTCACAAAGAGGATCCTAGGCCTTAAGCACATCCTACATGGACAGACTCAAAAAACTCCAGCTATTCTCTGTCTCATATCGTCTACTAAGAGGCAATCTCTGCTTGACTTACAAAGCCATGTCTCACCTAGCTCTGTTAGAAATGCTGCATCTAAAGAAATCCCAATCCCTCCACACCACACGCTCCAGAAACCTCAACCTCATTACCACAATCAACAGAACATGCTGGAGGGACAGGTTCATAACCCATAGACTACCCATACTCTGGAATAGACTTCCCATACATGTCAAGCAGAGCACCTCACTGGTCCTCTTCAAGAGAAATCTTGATGAGTGGATGGGAAATAGAAAGTTCACCCTGGGGATCACTCCAGTGGATCTACTTGATAGAGGCACTGGGAACTAACGTCGGGTGGCAGGATGCCAGGGCTGTTCTATGGGCTAGGCTTGTAAAGGCTCCAGGGTCATTATCCTAGTGCACACCTATGAACCTGTGAACCTATGATAGGTCTGATGAATGCCGAATACAATGGAAGAATGACTTCCTTGGACTTCGATGATATACCTTTGTTTATAAGCTTTGCAACATAGAAATATTTCCTCACCACTGTACACACACGATGATCAAAGGCTAAATTACTATCTATGTGTGTCCCTAAGTCCCTGACTTCTGGGTCAACTCTAAGGGGTGTGTTATCAATGTGATAGTTACCAGGAATGGATGACTTCCCAAAGGATACTATTATACATTCTTTTGCATTTAGTTTTAGTCCATGACTCTGACACTAGTTGTTTGTCTGTGTCAGCCCCTCCTGGAGAACATTTGTGTCAGTGTGAGATTCAATGACAGATCCTAATTTGCAATCATCTGCAAATTTAGTCAGCCAGAGACCACTGACATTAGCCTTGACTTCTGAGAAGTAAATGCCAAAAAGGAGCAGTCCAAGGACTGATACCTGAAGGACACCACTTGTGACTGGCCTCTTTGTAGAGGTGGACTCCCCAATTCTAACTTCCTGGGTCCTTTCTGTGAGCCAGGTAGTTATCCAGGGGTGACATACGGGTTTGTACCTAACCTCTTGAGTTTGTCAACAATGCCCAAGTGGGGTATTGTGTCAAATGCCTTGGCCAGGTGAAGGTAGGCAGTGTGAATGATTTTGCCCTCATCCATTGCTCTGGTGACTTTTTCAAAGAAGTCCACCAGGTTGAGTAGGCATGATCTGCCCTTGATGAAACCAAACTGAGTTGGGCCCAGTATCTGGAGGTTTACTATATGTCTATTGATCGTCTCCATGATACTTCTTTCCATGGCTTTACATATAAGATTAGTGAGACTTATAGGTCTGTAGTTTCCAGGGTCTGTCGATGGCCCACCTTTGTGCAGGAAGATGATTGTTGCCTTTCTCCATTCATGAGGCATGAAGCCTGTTTGGAGGCTACATTAAATAGTAATTCCATAGGTCATGTTTCATGTTATTTAGAAGGCATCATGGGATATTGTCTGGGCCCATTGATGCAGTGTTCTTGGTCTTAGAGAGAACTTTAAGGACCTGCTCCCTAATGACAGTAGGGGGAGTTATATTTAACAGTTCATTTTAATATTCTATTTTCTTTACTGTTTCTGTAAATTTTCCATTATGCATATTGCATACCATATAATGACAATAACTTTTGTTATGCTGTGTGTCACTGACTGCAGTTGTATATGACAGGCATCTGACATTGACATGCTCATTCTGTTTGGATTTGCAAGCAACTGTGGATACACCAACTTACTTGTGATATCCACTGCCTGGGTTCATATGACCTAAACAACTTTTTTAATGGATCATTACATGTGATGATGTTGTTATATGCATTACATATTCAGTCATTGTTTTCATATTCCTGCTGCTTATACATAACAGTAACATATATGAAATGGATTATTTTGCATAGCTCTGCATTGTAAGTGAGAGGAGAGGAAGTCTGTTGACTTATGCTCCTAACACCATCATATCAATATGTGAGCCCCCATATTAAGTATAACGTCCATATCACACTGCCTTCCAGATGTCTTTCAGAAGAAGAGGAGAAAATTTCCTTCTTTTCATTTCTTTATTGAAACAGGATATTCCATTTTTAACTCAGCTGTGGATTACCTACTATTTTCTGTTTGATTATTTTGTAGCACATATTTTGTAGTTATATTTTACAGTTCGATTTTTATTAAGTGAACTAAGTGCATAACATAATTTAGGAAGTAAACATCACACGCTCCACACTGTGAACTTTCTTCTTCGTTTGCATTAAAAAATCTCCAGGATAATGTTATATAATATAACATAACATAAAAAGCAGGATGAATAAGACATTTAGTTTGTTCAGTCTATCAGACTGTTAGCAGATGTCTTCCTTCCTTCCACTTCAGACCTCCATTAGTCCCAAACCAATTTTAATGTCAGATGCCTTTGCTTCCACTACCGACTGCAGTAAATGATTTCACTGATCAGTCACCTTCTCTAAAAAAATTACTTTCTCATATCTTGACTAAAGTGTGTTCCCTAAATCTGCTAATCATGCCTGTCATGTCCTCCCTTGCTATGCCGTTTCTTTGCAGTACTGTCCCTTCATAGTTCCCTATCTTATGCATTTATTTTGTTTTCAAAATAAAAACGATGAAACTTGCCTAACTTCTCCTCATAAATCATTATCTTCCAAATTGCCTTTTTACTATACCCTTTCAAGCTTCATGGTTTTCATTTCCCTGTCAAGCCTCTAGAAGTAAACCTGTGACCTAACCAGTGTCTGTTAAGAGCATTATCACCTTCCTGTCTCTGGGTTACACTTCTGTAGATATGGTCCAGCAAGTAAATGTTCTCATAATGTCATTTATCTGCTGTCCTTTTGATCACTCCCAACCAATTTGAAATAAACACTTTATCTCATACAGCATGGGGCCCTCTATGCTCCCTCTGTAAATGTTTCTAACTTTGAAATTACCAAACCATGAAAAGAGTTATAATTTCTAAATACTGACAGCTTTCTTCAGTCAGCTACCCGAGACTGAATGAGCTTTGGGGTGTACTCTGGCTGGATATGCAGCACTGTCTAAGATGTTTCCTCACTGCTATCACTTCACATTGTCCTTGCTGGTTTAGGATTTCTGTTATGATAACAGCAGTTTAATTCCCTGTCCATGCTTTCTTCAGTCTGGCTCCTACAGCTGTGTATTCTACCCTCCATATTCTTGAAATGATTGAAGCCAACCTGCCACATCTCAGACTATGTCTTTAGTCTACAAACGTCTATGTTCATGCCTGTTTCCATCATCCACCTCTGTACTCCAGTGTCTTCATCATCTCCACATGGACATATATAGTTTCTCATGACCTCTATAAAATCCCACAGGAGCACACTGAATAGTTTTGTACCCAGGACTGACATAATATCTGACTCTCCAACACCCACTCAATCATTACCTTTCATTCCTATTTCTTTAAGTACTCCCCTACCCTCTCTCTAATTTTCTTGATTTTCTCTCCCCCTTCTTCCTTTGAAGAAAAATGTCTTGAGGGATGTCAAAGGCTTTGCTGAAACCAAAATAGAGCATTTCTGAAGTAATGACCAGTCATGTCTTGCGGACCCAGTAATACAGCTGAACTGAGTTACTCAGAGAAGGTCCTTTTGCTGTGAATTAGTGCTACAAATTGTTGAGCAAATCATTCTTCTGAAAGAATATGGAAAGCTTGATATGATCATTCTATGCATCATTTTCCAGTCTGCTGAAGTCAGGATAACTGGCTTGGAGTTTCCTTAGCTATTTCTTACTTTGCTCGTGAATATTGACACCAAAATCACTTGTTTTACTCCTCTGGGGCCACACAGTCTCCCTGTCTCTAACTCTATGAAAGGCTTGTTAATATCCTCTGCTGGAGAAACTGTATACAACACAACAAATCTTTCTTAAATCTTTGGTGAGATTGCATTTAATACCTATGCATAATGATTCCTCAGACTCGGAAAGACTTTTCAACCTTCTGCACAATTACCTATGATTCTGTCCAGCTCTCGAACCTTTTTTCTGTTTCTTGTGAGTCCACTGAGGCAAAATACTCATTAAGGATTTTCCATGTCCATTGGCCTTCGTATTCTTCTTACTTTATTCTATGTAACTGAATAAGACCTGCCTTTTTTCCTGTTTCTTGCTACTATCTACCTCTTCATCACTCCATTTGACTATCTAATACAATTTATTCTCCTTCTAATTGACTCCACATAGACATTGAAACGATCATCTCTTTAATTCAACTGTCCTTGCATTTGCATTCCCTTTTCCCTTGTAACTTTACTCAGCATGCTAAAAGACATATAGACTTTCTGACTCTTTCTGCACCGACTGCACTTATTAACTCCCTGAATGCCTATCATTTTGCTTATGTCTTGGTCTCCTGCTTCCTATCCAGACCCTTTGCTATAAACTCTCCTGTCTTGCCCTTGTCTGCAGACCCTGGTCTTTGTTAATTATCTTACACCTCATTCCTTATAGAGTATAAGCCATACCACTACATGGTCACTGTTAGTCAATGGAGTCCTAACTTGTGGATCCCTCATGTCATACTCCAGACAGATTCTGAAACTCAGGATGTTCCTTTTCCTTATTGTGTCAGCTATTCCTAGTTGATCTTTCCTTGAAATGATGCCCACTTCCATATAGAGAGGGATGACAATATTTTTCTCCCTTTGTTCTGAAAACTGTATTGCTAAGAATGTTACTGTCATTCCACCTTCCTCCCTTTCTTCTTGCTGTGCTTTGTTTTCTTCCTACTCCTTGCTCCATCTTCTTACCTTCTAGCACCTCTCTCTGAAAACTATCACTTAGAGATGCCATGACCACTATTCCATTCTTGTGTACCATATGTTTCCTGAATACCCTAATTCTGGTGTCACCATTGTCCATGATTTGATTCACTAAACACTATTTCTGATTGTTCATTTGTGGCATAGTTCTCTTCTATGAATGTTTCCTGCTTTATTATCTCCCTTTGAAGGCTTCCATATTGCTCTGCACCAACTTAACTCCATGTCCCAAACCTCCCTTTTTAGGTATTCATCCTATTGTCCTACCTAATCTTGTTTGCGTCTGTGATCCAAAGCCTCTCCACACTTCTGTTATCCATCCAGTGCCATTCCTCCTCTTCTTTCAGTAATTCTGCTCCATGGTACATTTTTCTTTTATTTGCCTTTATGTACTAGTTTGCTACTTACCTACTCCATTTCCAGTGTTTCTCTTCTCTCCTACCCCTCAGCACTTTTTCCAGTTCCTTCACTTGCTTTTGTTTCCCATTTCCATGTTACTTCTCTTTATTCTTTATCCCTCATATTACAGCTCTTTGTACCGTCCTCCACATCTTTCACTTCCACTCTGCAGTTGTCTTAGGGTTAATTCTCTAACCACCCTAACAACACCTCCATTTTATTATACTGTCCTACTTTCCTGACTTTACTTCACACCCCATGCCACCTTTCTATCTCAATTTTAAAATATAAACAAAAAGTTACTAATGTTCTTCTTTTTATATACTGCTTTTGTGGTAGATTTTTCTAGATGTCACAAGGGGTCAAGACAATCTTTTTTCTCAAGTGTATAGATGCATCTATGGTTAGTTGGCTATTAATTTTCTGAGTTAGGTGTTTAGCCCACAGTCCAACCACCAGATTTCTTTTTTGTCCTTCATTTCTGGATTTTCCCTTGGATGTCAATCCGCCCACTACCTTTCTCTCTGTGAGCCTCTGTTGTAACCCTAAGGTCTGGCAGCTTGCAGTGTGTACCATTATTGTATGTATTTAGAAATCGACTGTCCCTACTGTTTCACTGCTCTGTGTGATATATTTCCCAGTATTCTAATCTCAGTCACTATCCACAGGGAATGATCGCTAATAGTCGATGCAAGGTACTTGAAGATCATGAAAGTTATTTCATATATTTTAATATTACTAATCCCTGCAAGGACCACAGTTTGTACATAGTACTTATTGAGAAATTGTGTAGCATTTCCTATCCCATACAATCTCATGACTTTATGGATTTTTACCAGACACTTAGATAAGTGAGATATGTGAACATGCATAGGGATCTAATAGAGCTTTCAGCTAAACAGCACTTTCATGGCATTCATTTCACTCACAAAAGTCAGTCAGAACCTTCCTAGATGTGAACTTCCTGAAACAAATAGACATATAGGATCTATAGATTTATTAGTACCATTGTGTTTATATCAGTATGCAATACTGAAAAGGAATGTTTAGTAGAAAACTGCTTAACATCTCAAGTGCTGCACTATTGATCAGCATGAATTTGGCCTTGGTCATGTTGCAGCCAGTTCAATGACACCTCTGAAAGAGACAACTGCTATACTGCGACATAGATGCCTCATTGTGGGTTTCTGTCATGACAGTACAGTTATCAGCAAAAAGCAGGGCTCTGATATTTATTCAAAAATATTTCCCTCCATGGAGCAGCTGATAGTACCTTATTGTAAGGGTCAGAGGTTGATCACTAATAGGAATAGATTTGGGGATAGAGGGCATCCCTGCCACATTCACCTCAGAAAAGTTAACAATGTATTACTATCAGGACTGAAGGGTTAATTTTTGGTGACTGAGTATTATTCATAGACCTTTTCAATAAATGGAATTAAAAGCTTTTTCATATTGGAGATTGGTTCCATACCTTTTACCCACTGCTTGCTGGAATAGGCTTTAGTTTCTTAGAAGCCTTGATTGGAGTAAAGCAAGTCCTCATTTTGATTACTAACCGTGTAAGTGTACTGGATCAAGGACGCTATTCAGCCATTCATACAAGCCAGTTGGAAACAGCAATCAATACAGAGAGGTGACCCATGGTCATGACATCAACAGCAGTCAAAAATGAGACTTTATAAGAGACACAATGAATGACCTGAATGGACTTGACTGGTATAGAATGGATCTGAATAAAATCGAGGAAAGCTTAATAGACATATGGGGGATGGGTTAGATAACTGAAAGCAATGGATCTGAGAAGAAGGGAAAGGGAGAAAAAATAGACTGAGGCAGCACCAAGGATTTTACTGTGAGAAACAACACAGTTCATAGCAGTTTTCTAAGATAAGAGGTCATTGTTACTTCCCTTGGAATAAAGGAACAAAAACAAAGCTTGGTTTTGAAGCTAAGAGGGTTAAATGGCAAAACAGTAATAACAATGAGAAAAAGAATGAAATAGTGCACGATAGATGAGGCGGCATAGAGAGTATCGTTACATACAGGTTACTCTTCAGTAAAGAAATGTGTGCAGGACCAGGAAATGCATAAACTGAGTCTAGAGTCTTAAGGGGAACGATGTAGCAGTTCATAGATGCAGAATCAGGGAAACAGAAAAGGCATGGTCTCTGGAAAAGTATCTCACCATCTGGGGGTTAAAGGAAGAAATGGCTTTGTATGATGAGATGGTCTGTTTTGGTTTCTACTAATGACAGCATGAGATATACTATAGGTGACAATGTAAACTTCCAACGTTACTACTGTTGACAAACTTTTTACATGTGATAGACTCACTGTAAAAAACCTTACTCGGTTTGCAAAATCTCAACACAGGTCCATGTTGCTTACAAATGTAAGGTAGGAATAATGACAAAACAAAAATACAGTTGCATACTTTATTTCAGATTCTAAAAGAACTGTCACTGCCTATCTTGTTTCACAAAGCATGATGCAATAGAGAGAAGTTAAATTCAAAGTTATGGTGGTAAATCATGTAGAAATTTAAATGAGCTTCTAGATTTATTTGTAAGTCCCAATGTAGAAGCTTACTGCACTGATGTAGAAGTGTCTCTGTTAAGTTCACCAAGAATACTTAAAAGTTAATGCTGCAGGATAACAGAAAAGTTTATTATTTAATAAATGTACTCATGTGTAATGCAAACACCATCATGAAAATCTGTGCTGGACATTAACTGAGATCATATGATGTCCGCATTGGACACATGAGTAACCTGTGCATGGCATGAGTCCAGGAGAAATTACCACATTGGTGAGTAGATACTGACCACATACTTTAGTGTAAATTGATATTAACAGAGAAGATTATATCTTGGACAGCAGTAATAGTGCTAGCTGAGGGTCTGCAGGACACTTACTATGTCAGTCACAATGATGTACAACAAGGCATGAGAATATAAATGCGAGTTGGTTGGATGAAATACGCTATAGAGTATTACTGATTTTGACTAAATGCAGGCAAGTAACATAATTTGAGGCGGTTGGAAGCCATGTATAATGAAAAAAACAAGTAATCTCAGTGGTATCCCTGAAGCCTCAAACAACCCACTAAAAAAGTATAGAGGGTCCAAAAACAAAACAGTGTAATAAACTTCTCTGTGTAGTAGATTTTTAATCCATATCTTCTTCTTTCGGCTTTTCCCGGTTAGGGGTTGCAACAGTGGATCACCTGTCTGCTCATGATTGGCAGTGGAGGTTTACGGTGTCAAGTTGCCAGCCCGGCGCCCAACCTTCCACAGAAGGCACACACATGCACACATTCATGCCTAGGGCCAATTTAGAGTGTCCAATCCACCTACAGCATGTCTTTGGGAGGAAACCAAAGCACCCAGAGGAAACCCACGCGACCACAGGGAGGACTTGCAGACTCCGCACAGAAGGCACCCCAGCCGAGAATTGAACTGGAGAACATCTTGGTGTGAGGCAGCAAAGCTAACTGCTGCACCACCGTGGCCACCCAGAAGATTTTTATTACATATATATCTAGTTAATCACTGTATGTTAATCAAATCAGATAATGGTAGTAGAAGTAGTGAACTTAGAATGAGTTTAAGTTCATAGGTTCATAGGTTCATAGGTAGGTACTAGGCTATCGGCCCTGGGGCCTATACAAGCCCAGCCGAAAAGGTACCCTGGCTTTTGCCACCCAAGAAAATTATTTTCCTGTGCCACTGTCGAGCAGAGCCACAGAGGTGATCCCCGGGGTGAATTTCCTATTTCCCATACAATCATCAAGATTTTTCTTGAAGAGTGCTAATGAGGAGCTTTGTTTGATATAGATAGGTAGTTTATTCCAGAGTATGGGAAGTCTCTGGGACAGGAATCTATCCCTCTGGCATGTTCTGTTTATTGTGGTGACAAGGTTTAGGTCCCTAAAGCGTGTAGCTTAGAGGGATTGGGATTTCTTTAAGTGGAGCATGTCCAACAGCTCTGGGTTTGACATAGCTTTGTATGTTAGGCAGAGATCACCTCTGAATAGGTGATATGCGATGGAGTAAAGCTGGAGTTTTTTGAGACTGTCTGCGTAGGGCATCTATTTGAGGCTGTTAATCCTCTTTGTGAGGTATTTCTGCTCTTCTACTACCGTTATCTGATCTGATTATACAGCGATTAACTAGATATATATATGGATTAAAAATCTTCTAAACAGAGAAGATTCTTACACTGTTTTGTTTCGGAAGCCATGAATAATGCTAACATAAAAGCAGGAAAATGCCCAGAAGGGAACTGGAAAAGATTTTTTATGTAAAAGAATGGATGCAACATGCCTACTTTTACCTCCTTAGATTATTCCAGCTAACTGTTACAGCACAACACAGCTCAATATCCCTCCAGTTATGCTAAGGAAAGATGTAAAAAAGCTTATGCTGAGCAGTCATTAAGTGTTTTACTTCCTGAATAATGGTTTAGGTAAATAGATACCTCTGTACAAGATCTACAGGTCTGGTCCCATCAGGCTAGTTCAATGTTCTTCATTTGTGTGATTATCCTTGGCATAGTGATTGTAATGCATTAATGCAAATTATATCCAACAACAGCAGAATAGCATCCACTGATTTTACAAAGAACTTTTGATGTACTTGTTTCAAGGATATAAATCACAAACAAACCAGCAAAAAAGAAACAACTTCAAATGACAGCAAAAAGGCCACAAGCATCAAACAAGTTCCAAAAACAGAATTTATTCCAAAAAACTATAAACGTAAGTGCTTTCGTCTCACTTCAATGAGCAAGACTTCTTCAGACAAAAACTTCTACCAGGATATAGCCATTTAAAATCCACTTCATTCTGTCACATGAGTACATTAAGATCTAAAAGGTATAACTTGCCAACATATAAAAATGCACTAAATGCTATGCTATCTAAATGTAAACTAACCTGACCAAAAATAAAAAAGTTTAAATTAGCAAGTATAAACGAGATGTTGAGCAGTGCGATCATGAACAACCTTGTAAAAATCATTTTTTTAAAAATCATACGAAAAAGCTATAGTAAAATTAATACCAGTGAAGTTCTCATAGATAAATAATGAATGATATAAACAAACTGTCACAATTACATTAAATGGAGTGTTTCTAATATAAACAGCCAAGTAAATCGAAAAAATTCACATGTATCAGAGGTATGAAATGCACCAGGTTATCTTTACAAGCTTCTTAGTTTTAAAACACAGGACAAGGAGCTCAAGTCATTCAGTCCTGGTGCATTATAGGCGTTCAGTTTTATTTGCCATAATAATTCACACAGTTTCAATTTCAGAGTAAGGGGTCCCCTCCTAGGATCCTGCTTTATCTGATCTATTACTGTGAAAGTGAAACTGTGCTGGGGATGTTCATGGACATGTTTGGCCAGCACATTTTCCAACCTAGATTTCCTAATACTATAAATATGTTTGTAAACCCCTGTCCCTGAATCTACGGTCAGTCTTGCCAACATAGAAACAAGGACAGAGCCTACAAGTGGCCAGATAGACCACTCCTTTAGATGCACAATTAAACCTTTTATTTATAAAGTATTTTTTGCTCCTAATAGAAAAAGTATTACCAACCTCCATAAATCTACAATGAGTGCAACTCTCACATTTGTACATGCCAGAAGTTCTCATGGCTGGTCCAGTTCCCAAATAAATGGTATTGTGCCGTTAAACCCTGGTCTGATTGCAAGAATTGGATCTTGCAATCAGACCAGGCTTTAATGGCACAATACCATTTATTAGGTAACAGGACCAACCTGATAGATCAAATTTATTTAAGGTGACATTTATCACATCATTCAGCTTTGATGCCCCTGTTATATGACAAGTTTTGTATAAGAATTGGAGCCTACTTGTTTTGGATGAAGATTTGGGTGCTATTATTGAGTCAAAACCTAAGATTGTTTATAAAAGAGGGTTTAACCTCAAAAGTATGTTGGAAAGGGGAAAGATTCCAGCTGTGAGAGCTTCTGGCATGTACAAACACGAGAGTTGCACTCGTAGATTTATGGAGGTTGGTAATACTTTTTTTATTAGGAACAAAAAATACTTTATAAATAAAAGGTTTAATTGTGCATCTAAAGGAGTGGTCTATCAGGTCATTTGTAGGCTCTGTCCTTGTTTCTATGTTGGCAAGACTGACTGTAGATTCAGGGACAGGGTTTACAAACATATTTATAGTATTAGGAAATCTAGGTTGGAAAATGCGCTGGCCAAACATGTCCATGAACATCCCCAGCACAGTTTCACTTTCACAGTAATAGATCAGATAAAGCAGGATCCTAGGAGGGGACCCCTTACTCTGAAATTGGAACTGTGTGAATTATTATGGCAAATAAAACTGAATGCCTATAATGCACCAGGATTGAATGACTTGAGCTCCTTGTCTTGTGTTTTAAAACTAAGGAGCTTGCAAAGATAACCTGGTGCATTTCATACCTCTGATACATGTGAATTTTTTCGCTTTACTTTGTTGTTTATATTAGAAACACTCCATTTAATGTAATTGTGACAGTTTGTTTATATCATTCATTATTTATCTATGAGAACTTCATTGGTATTAATTTTACTATAGCTTTTTCTTATGATTTTTAAAAAAAATTATTTTTACAAGGTTGTTCATGATTGCACTGCTCAGCATCTCGTTTATACTTGCTAATTTAAACTAATTTATATTAGATTAGGTTAGTTTACATTTAGATAGCATAGTATTTAGTGCATTTTTATATGTTGGCAAGTTATACCTTTTAGATCTTAATTAATGTAATCATATGACAGAAAGAAGTGGATTTTAAATAGCTGTATCCTGGTAGAGGTTTTTGTCTGAAGAAGTCTTGCTAATTGAAGCGAGATGAAAGCGCTTACGTTTATAGTTTTTTTGGAATAAATTCTATTTTTGGAACTTGTTAGCTGCTTGTGGCCTTTTTGCTGTCATTTCAAGGATATAAATATTAAAGAATTCAGAATTATGTTTCTTCAAAAATGCATCTGCCACACAGCTAAGCCTGTTTAGCTCAAAAAAATTGAGTCCTGTAATAACCTGATAGAAAGACATTAAACCAAAAGTCTATCAAATAAAAGCAAATACATAAATAAATAATATTTCCTATTAATCCATATGAGGACTTAGGATAATTCATGTACATATGTCTTCATAGTTCAGGAACTCTCTACAGTCAAATTCATAGCACCAATAGACTTTCTGCTACACAAGAGATGTTAGCCATAAGGATTATTAGTATACATAGTAAGAATCATAAACAACTCTACAGAATGAAACTTCAGATAAACAAATCTTAACAGACTAGCTTATTGTTCTACAGTGCTCTCAGAGTAACTGCATTTGACTAAATATTTACAAATCTAAAGAAACTGCTGTGCCAAAAAGAATTTACCCGAAAAGCACAGGCTTTATTTAGAGGATGACTCACATAAAGTTTATATCACATTTACAGTTTTTACTATTATTTTTTTTACCATTGAAAAGATATATTATAAGTTCTTAAATGAAATGTTACTCATTAAGTAATTTTTTCAAGAAATGGAAAACATGGCAATGGCCTTTTGATTTGAAAAGTTCGATTTATATTCCAGTCCCAAAGAGGGCGTTGCTTAAAAGCGCTCAATGTATTGAAGAGTTGCACTTGTTTCACATGCTAGCAAGATAATGTTCAAGGTCCTATAAGCTAGATGCAAGCAGCAGATGAACCGAGAACTGGCACATGTATAAGCTAGATTTAGAAGTGGCAGAGGCACAACAGATCAAATTGCCAATATCTGCTAGATAATAGAGAAAATGTGGGAGTTCCAGAAAAACATTTACTTGTATTTTGCTAACTGCACTAAAGGCCTTTAATTTATGGATGACAGCAAACTTTGGGAAGTACTAAGAGAGAAGAGGATAGGGGATCACATTGTTTGCTCCTGCAGAACCTGATGCTGGAAAAGAGTATGGAATAAATGAGTGGTTCAAAGCTGTGCAAAGAATATGATAAGACTCCATATTGTCACCCTGTTTATTCAATTTATAAGCTGAATATATAATATAAAATGCTGGGTTTGCCAAATCAGATGCTGCAATCAAGACTGCTAGCTAAATATCAACCCTGATTTCGCTGGCACCCATCATACCGACTACCATTAATGGGTTTTGAAGTTAGAGCCCTAATCCCACTACCTATTGTCTGAAGTGAGCACTAACATCACAAAAAGTGCATTTATGCCCTCTCATGGTGCATTCACACACCCACACACATGCCTATGAGGACTACTGTCATTGGCCTGAAAAGCCAAGCCCACATCTCTGGTCCAGGGGCTACTGTCATCTTTTAAGCCTATGCTTCCATATCAGCAACTTGAGCAACTGGGACCATCATTTTAGTTGCCCCAGGATGGATGAGCTGGTTTGTCCAGGGCACAAGCTGCTAGTCAAACTCATGTTATCTTAGTCATAGTCAGAATGTTATCTTTCTATGCTACAGTGCTGAGGAATCCAAAATGAATACTTTTGTGAAACATGGATAGACTAAAACTGCAGTGAAATATGATGAAGCAATTTCATTGCCTTCCTATTGCAATTCAAAGACTTGTAACTGAGAGTCACAGAATTATGAGAAAAATACAACTACAAAAATATGAGACAAGAGTGAGTATTGACAATCGTTCTCCTTTAAAATTGTTTTTTGCAAAGGGCAAACCTCCTTGTATGCCAAATGAGTGGGCTACTTCCACCACACTTGCTGCTTATATGTATTAACTCCAAGACTGCAACACTTCAGAAGAAAGGAAATATTTCAAGACACAGCAGCAAGACACAGCAATCTCAGACTTAATATATGTTAGCCCACATGTTTTGCACATTCATTCTCGTTATTCTGGGACTTGAACTAACGAGTCTCAGAATTACAAATAATACCAGTTCCATTACTTGATATAACTCTGTGGCATCTTCTTAAGATTGTTAGAGAATTATTCAGGTTATATTTATACTTCTGATAAGAGAATTATTTAGGTTATATTTATACTTCTGACAACAGTACAGTGTGTACAAATGACAAACAGCAGGGATACTTTTGGACCCATCAACTTTTACTTGGATGATGATGGCATTGAATACGATATGGCAGATCATGCAATTCTATATTTGCAAATCATGGCACATGTCACTGAGTTGGCTACACGGATCTGGGCTACAGCAACTTGTACACATAATGGGATCAATGCATAGCATTGTCTCACGTGACAGTTACCGTATGAAATCGAAATATGATGACACTGAAGTTCTGTTTTTATTTATCTATTTAATGATTGATAGCTGACAGAATGAACCAGTCCATGAATGATCCATTTTGACCACTGCCTAGGACAAAAGCAGAATCAGTAAAAACTTTAGGAAACACAACCATTCTGATAGCATAGAGTGATAACGTCCGGACTATAGCCCAGCCAACGTGGGTTCAGTTAGTGGCTCAGTTGACTGAAGGAATGGCAGGGAGGGATGGACATTATCATCCCTGGTGGGAGGATGTTTCTGTGGGCATCTCAAGTGATTATTCTTGATAGAGGGTAAGGACATAGCAATGGGAAGATGTGGTCCTAAGGGCAGATAAGATGGGGGACATGGCTGAGCTGATGTGAAGGCAGGGTGAAATGCCATACATTCTCATTGCACATCTGCACCTCAGATACTACCACAGAAGCCACAAGGGAGGAGAGAGTAATGCAATAGGTCAAAATGAACCCCCCCCCCAGCAAATACTGATGGCCAGACTTCCTGGATACCCTTAAGATCTGTATCAGTGCCAGTTCTATTAGAAAAAGTCCATAGGTTCATAGGTTCATAGGTAGGTACTAGGCTATCTGCCCAAAGGCATTTATAAGCCTAGCCAGAATGTGTTGGCTTTCGCCACCCCCTTAGATTAGTTCCCTGTGCCTCTGTCCAACAGAGCCACTGAAGTGATCCCTGGGGTAAACTTTCTGTTTCCCATCCACTCGTCAAGGTTTCTCTTGAAGAGTGTTAGCGAGGAGCTCTGCCTAATGTAGATTGGAATCTTGTTCCAAAGCATGGGAAGTCTCAGTGACAGGAATCTATCCCTCCAGCACGTCCTATTTATTGTTGTAGTGAGGTTTAGATCCCTAGAGCATGTGGCTCGAAGGGATAAGCTTTTCTTTAGTTGGAGCATGTCCATCAGTTCTGGGATGGACATGGCCTTCTATGTCAGGTAGAGATCACCTCTGAGTAGGCAGTATGCAACTGAGTACAGCTGGAGGTTCTTCAGTCGAGCTGCATAGGGCATCTGTTTGAGGCCAGTGATCCTCTTGGTGAGGCACTTCTGTGGTCTTTTCAGCTGTTACAGGTGTCTTGTAAGATACATCCCAGATGGGGCATTGTAGTCTATGATAGGTCTGATGAGCGATGAGTAGAGGGGCACAATGACCTCTTTTAATCTGGATGCGAACCCTTTTGTGATAAGGTGGGCCACGTAGAAGGATTTTCTATCCACTTTGGCAATGTGATTATCAAAGGAGAGTTTACTATCTACTTGGGTCCCCAGATCCCTTATTACGTCTTCCTTATTTAGGGGACTACCACCTATGTGGTAGTTTGTGGGTACTTTGTTTTTTCCAAAGGGGATGACTATGCACTTTTTGGCATTTAGCTTGAGGCCATGATTTTGACACCAGGTATCCGTCTCTGTGAGACCCTTTTGGAGGATGTCTGTGTCAGCCAGAGAGTCAATTATAGCCCCTAGTTTGCAGTCGTCTGTGAACTTGGTCAGCCATAGTCCTCCTGTGCTTGTGTGTACCTCTGAGAAGTATATGCCGAACAGGAGGGGTCCTAGGACTGAGCCCTGGGCAACGCCACTTGTAACCAGTTTAGAATCAGACCTAGCTCCTGCAACTCTTACCATGTGGGTTCTGTCCGTGAGCCAGTTGGCAACCCATCTTGTGATGTAGGGGTTTATGTTCAGGCTGGTGAGCTTGTCTATAATACCAGAATGGGGAATGGTGTCAAAGGCCTTTGCGAGGTCTAGCTAGGCTGTGTGTACCACCTTTCCCTCATCTATAGCCTTGGTAACTGTCTCAAAGATGTCCACCAGGTTTAGGAGGCATGATCTGCCCTTAACAAAGCCGAACTGGGTAGGGTTCAGTGTTTGGAGGTTCCCAATGTCTCTGTTAATGAGTTCCATGATGATGTGCTCCATAGCCTTGCAGACCAAGCTAGTCAGGCTTATAGGGCAATAGTTCCTGGGTTCTGTTGTAGCTCCACCTTTGTGGAGCAGAATAACCATTGCTGTGCGCCACTCTATGGGTACGTAACCTGTGGAGAGGCTGAGTTTGAAGAGTGTATTTAGGTGAGGGGTTAGTTCGTCTTTGAGCTCATGTAGGACACAGCATGGGACACTGTCCAGTCCCATTGATGCTGTGTTTTTGGCTTTGGAGAGGGCTATTTTAACCCAAGTGTCTGTGATTTCAGGAGCTCTACATTCTTCTGGTATGGTTATGGGCCCTTTTGGGGGTGAGAGGGGGCTGAAGTTTGCACTGAACCTGTCTGCCAGATGTTGGCAATATCGGTCGGTTCAGTGTATTTTGTACCATTCTGCACTAACTCCGAGCAGATCTGATTCTTGACATAGCTAAAGAATGCCTTGTGGTTATCTTTGGAGTCCTTGGCAATTTTTCTTTCGAAACTTGCCTTGGATGATTTTATGAGGGATCGTAGTTTCTTGCTGATACTGATCAGGAATGTCTTTCCTTCTTGAGATTTTACTCTTTCCTGTACTAGTTTCCTCCTTCTATTGTATAGCTTGTTTATGGCAGGAGTCCACCAGACTGGTTTCCTTTTCTTGGAGGAGTGAGTCTTGGTTTGGCTTGGGATAGCACAATCTATGCATTCTTATAGGTGCCCGTAGCATGCATTAGTAAAGGATTTTGCAGCTTTGACAATGTTATCCTTTAGCATGGGGGCTTTGAAACTTTCCACCTCGGTCTTAAGTAATGTGAAGTTTGCTTTTGAAAAGTTTTTCACGCTGGTTTCTTTGTCCGGGGGTAAGGGCGGAATGTGGATATCCAAAGTGATTTGTTTATGGTCAGATCTAACCAGCGAGGGGTTGACTTCCGGTGTGGAGCACCAGTCGCCCATGTTGGTAATGACCAGGTCCAATATGTTGTCACCTCTGGTGGGAGTGTTGACCAGTTGATCCAGGGTGTTTGAGTTTATAAATTCTAGGAAATGTTGGGCAAGGGAGTTAGTACTTGAGTAGTTCTCCCAATTAATGTTTGGGTAATTGAAATCACCCAATATTACGGTGTTTGGTAGGACCTTTATATTTCCCAGTGTTTCCAGAAATGCAAAATTGGGGTCATGGTGGGTGATTTTTAGCAAGCTACAATTTGAATTGCAGTTTTGCCCATTGCTAGTTGCACTTGGATGATCTCTGAAGCATCGTGCTGTGCCACTAACCTGGAGGTGTGGGTATCCTTGATGAATATGGATACACCCCCCGCCTTTTGTATTTCGGTCCGGGTTCTGTGGCCGAAATGTATGGTATGAGTTGTAGCCTGGTAGTGCTGGGGTGCTCTCTGGATCCTTAAACCAGGTTTCTGTTACTGCACATATATTGATTTTCTCTATACTGAGGAGTGCCTCGAGTGCATGCATTTTGAGGTTTAGACTTCTGGCATTGAGTAGCATTACCCTCAGTTTTTTGTTACTTGTGCTATTTATGGTGGTGGGTTTGTCTTTTGAGCCTTGCCTAAAAAAGGCACTATGGGGTGGCAAGAGCCTTGGCCAGTATTCGAAAGCCTAAGGGTGACAGGTGCAAGCCATCTCTAGTAAAGCAGTGCGGCTTGTCGAACATGTTATCCTAGGCGGACAGACACTAGATCCTCTCTGAATGACACCAGAAACTTAGCCAATTGTTGAAATTGATTTACCGGGAGATCAGGAGGTGGCTGATAAACCCAGCAATGGACAGAGAACACAGGTTAGGAAGCCATAGGATGATGCCGACGTAAGAAAAAGCTCTTCAAAAATCATTTTAGGAAACCTGTGTCAGTAACACAAATGTAAACAAAACAAAAACAGATGGAAAGGACCCGCAGTAAAACCAACACAAAGTTTAATATAATAACAGTACGGTTAACACTTTCATTCAGACAAGTTTCATGAACTTCTTCAGATAAGATACTTAGCAATTGACTTTCATTATTTACAAATAAAATCAATGACATCATCACTTAGTCACAAAACATTCTGTTTAAAGACATATACACTTACACACTACTAAAATTATCTCTACAAGCCTTTTAACTTTAGGAGGCACCCTAGAGAACAGCGATCATTTAGACCTGGGAAGGAAAATGCATTTGTTTTTAATTGCAATAAAGGTTCTTTGAGCTCTAAATTTAGAGCCTGTGGTCCTCCCCTAATATTTTTCTTAAGTTGTTCAACTATTATATATTAAAACTTATGATCCACATTTTCTATTGTATGTCTAGCTAAGGCATTGTTAACATTCGATTTGCTTATGTCATATTGGTGTTCATACACTCTCTGTTTAAATTGCCTCTCGGTCTTTCCAGTGTAGAATGCTGTACAATGCTGGCATTGAGCTATATAAACAATGCCTGAAGTTAAGCATGTAAATTTGTCTCTTATTTTATAGTGTCACGTATAGTGACTGTTTGCATTTCCAAAAAAATTTATATTGCGTACACATGCCACATTTCCTCATACCAGGGCTAGGAACAGGAGGTGAAAATGGTTGTCCCAATAATGTCTTAATAGTTTGACCTCTTCTAAATAATACCTTAGGTGTGTCCCCAGTTTTTGTCCTAACACCAGAGTCTTCATTTAACACCATCCAGTTTTTCATTAAGATTTTTCTGATTACTGGAGCATCTACAGAAAAAGTGGTGATAAAACTAGCTGAAAAATTATCTTGGATAGCATTAATAGTTCTTGTAGTGTTATGAGCATCAACAATATTGTTAACATTCAAATGTTGCACATTATTTAGGATAGGAATGAAAGAACCCCTTTCTCTTTTGGTTTGTACTTCCATTACAAGTTGATCTAAGAGGTCAGGAGGATAACCCCATTTGAAGAACATTGCTCTAAGTTTATTACATTCCTCAATAAATTCTAGTTTTAATGTGGTCACACGTGCTGCTCTTACCAATTGCCCTTTTACAACTGTCTGCTTTTGATGGTATGGGTGGCAGCTGTCAAAATGTAAAAAAGCATTGGAGTAAGTAGCATTCCTGTAGATTTTAGCTACATACCTGTTGTTAGCTCTGTCTTTGGTAAGCTGGACATCTAAAAAGGTGATAGTGTTTTCCTCAAATTGGTATGTAAATTGTAGTAGCACTGTTGATATACTCAACAAATTTACTAGCAGATTCTTAATCGCCTTTCCAGATAATAAAAATATCATCCAGGTACCTTGTATACCAGTGAATCTGGTTAAATTGAGCACAATTATTAAGAATGAACTGCTTTTCCCACTGTGCCATCACAATGTTGGCAGAACTGCCCCCACATGGGGACCCCATTGCTACTCCACTTCTTTGCTGGAAATAATTTCCATTAAAGAGTATAAAGTTGTTCTTTAATACACTATCTAATAGGGTCATATAAGGTATATTTCACTTTGTTCTACACCCTTACTAATCAAAAAATCAGTAACCCACTCAACACCTAGATCTTGGGGGATTACTATGTAGAGGTCTCTGATGTCACTAGTGAAAAGATTATAGTCATTCTGATAATCGAGTTTGTTAATATAATCGAGAAAACCCCATGAATCATGGCAAATTTTGTTTTTCAGTGACTAAATAGTGCTCAGTAACAAAAAGGGACATCAATCAAACCCATTTATGCTAAAAATTATTACAGTTTAATCTGAGGGGGGGGGTCGGTTTTTCAAATGCACAACAAATATACAGAGTGCAGAAAAGACTCACACAGATGTTTCAAGTAAACTTTAATCACCTTCAGAAGTATTCCCTAAATAGTCTAAAATCTATTACTCTAGTACAAACATAAAATCTTATAATACATGAGATTAACTGTCAAGATTTAGAATCTACACTCTATGTTTCCCATGTACATTAGCTTGGCATAAATTAAAAAGAAATAGATATTGCAAGAGCTGCATTGTCATGTCTGAGTTTATCTAAGGGAGGAATACAGAAGGAATAGTAATCTTTAAGATGAAAATCATTAAGATTTGTGAACTTACCACGTGTGTGTGTGTGTGTGTGTGTGTGTGTGTGTGTGTGTGTGTGTGTGTGTGTGTGTGTGTGTGTATATATATATATATATATATATATATATATATGTATATGTATATATAGGTTCATAGATTAGTACTAAGCTAACTGCCCTTGTGAGCCATTTTAAGCCTAGCCAATAATCCCTTGTGAGACTCAATATTGAAAATGGGAATTTGCCCTTTCCCCATTGTGGTGCAATCTCGGAGTCAGTATATATAATTAGCAAAGAGTGCTGGGCCACAGAGGATGCTTGCTCTCTTCCAGAAAACAAAGACCAGATTCCGTAAATTTCAAGAAAGCTATTTATAGATAGTTCAGCACTCCAAAGGAAGGCTTTAGTGCACCAACTGCAGATGCAATTTCAGAAAACACATTGAAAGCACATGGACTGCTTAGCTATTTAGCATAGGATAATTACGGATTACACACACACACGCGCACACACACACACACACACACACACACACACACACACACACACACACACACACACACACACACACACACACACACACACACACATATACACACACACACGTCTAATTCCAAAACACATTGTGAGTACCCAACGCAACATAAATAAGACAAACTGCAATGCTGACTCACTCTTTTCTGGAAATCTCTGCATATGGTGTACAGACCTCAAGGAACAGAAGTTGCTACTATGGATTCTGCAGCATTCCATAACAACAGAAAAATAAAAAACAAAATAAAAATGGAACCTACAGTTAATGAACTGCAACAGGCTGCAGTGATACAAGCTATAAATGAGGATGCGGCTGTACACCCTTGAAAGCAGCCAACCAGAATCAGATCAAAGCTACAACTAAACTAGTTGTCAAAGCAACAAATAATTGATAGGTGCCAGTTATACAGACAACTGGTGCAGGCTGTCTGCAACATGTGTGCCCCACTCATGTCTTTTAGGCCCTGTGAGGAAACCCCCATCTCTCTTGAAACAAAAGTGTGCCTCAGCCTGGGTGTACTTGCATCTGGAATATTCCAGATACACGTGGAAGATACTGGGGAGTTTCACAAACAACTCCCAGCCATATCCTGGCAAAATTCCTGGTAGCAATGTGCAGCAATGTTAATGAGTGCATCCACTTTCCATCCACCCCCATGAAGCAGAGAACTGTAATGTACCAGTTGTACAGCACTGCAAACTTCCCTCATGTACTATGTGCAACAGGTTGCACACACATACCTATCAAGACACCAGTACATCCTGAATCAGGCTGATACATAAACAGAAAAGGATGGCCATCCATCAACTGCCAAGCTGTGTGTGCAGCAGATGGCAGTATACCAAACATCATTGCAACACACCCTGGAAGTGTCCATGATGCTGCCATATGGGGGGAAAGTGGACTGATGGCTGCATTCCAGCTAGTTGAAATACCTGAGGGACTACTACTGAGTAAGTGCAGGAACACAGCTAAGATGTAAGGTAAGGATACCCCTCACAACAATATGCATGCTAACCAAATTTATTCCCCACAACATGTGACTGTGGTTATTCACTTGATAATGACACCATACCCTGAACAGTCCAACCCTGCAGAGGAGACCTACAACAGAACACACACAACAACCAGAAACATCATATAGTGTGTGTTTTTGGTGCACTGAAAGCAAGGTTCCAGTGTCTGGACAAATCCCAGGGTACATTGAAATACACACATGAGAAGGCAGCACAGATGATGGTGTGTGCCATGCTGTACAACATGCTAAGTAGAGCACATGGTGGCCTTCCAGCTGCAGGTGTGGGTGAACTACCCTAAGAACCCCAGATGTCTGAAGATGACATCCCACAAGTATTAGAGGATGAGCAGGATGACCCAGCTGGCAGAATACACAGGCATAGGCAATGTAGGGTGCAACCACATGTGCAAGGCTAAGCAACATGCCAGCATCTGACCCACAAATTTGAGTCATGACAAGCCACACATTACATGTGCATACAGATTAAACACTGATGTTCAGGTATTGCTCACCACAGCAGCAGCACAGATTGCATCTAATGGTAATTACCCACTAGACGTACACACTGAGCATCAGACATAATACCATAATCATAATATATAACATTATGAACATATACACATCTTTTCCAACAGGGATAATCAACTCAGGGCACAACTGTCACAGGCATGCATACAGACTCAGATTGTTGGATCAGTGTATGGCAAACAATAAGGGGCACACATCAGTGCGGCACATTACTATCTATACACTATAATAAGCTGAAAAAGGAGAACCAATGCAGGATATAATGCAGAACTTTTAATATCACAAACCAAATATATCACAGTAAAGTATGGATAAAGTAATGTAATACATGGATTCAGCTATGTTTATTAAACTGTTGGACTCACTCTAACATAGTCTAGGGCAACCAAACTGATGCATGACACCACAGCCTGCTCTGTCTCTACCATGTACAGAAACACTTGGCCTAGATTGCTCCACAGAGGAGACTGATGAAGTGAAAACACCACGTTGAGGTGAAGGAGCATGACTGTGACTTGACTGTCTGGTCATGACTAGCAAGAGCACAGCAGATGGGCCAGCAGAGGAAGTTTGTGCACATTGGAGCATAAACACTGATGCTCAATTGGCAAGACTGGTTCTGCTGAGAGGTAGCCTGCTTCTCCCATGTGACAATCAGTTAAGCACAATCAGGGCACACAGAACCCTGCTTGTACTATGGCACTACTGTAGTACTGCAGAGGCCAGAGTTTCTATTGACTGTGCCACAGATAGCATACTTTTTTGGAGCAGAAAATAATGCCATTACCTCACTGTGTCTGCACTCCTGTCCTTCATGCAGCACATGCAGCTGGTGTGCAGCACAGTCTGGGGCAAGGGCAAGTGCACAAATGTCAGATTCATGACATTACTGTGAATGTTAATTTGTCTGTAGAAGTAGGCAGACACCCTGTGACACCTGGTCATGCACACCATCTGTATGCCTATGTCTACTGCGACAGCCAGTATCAATGTGTTGTAGGGTACTGACAATATTAGTAGCATTCTCAATTTGGGTCTGCTGTTCACCAGCCTCATCCCATTCACCAACTGATGTCCCCTCATTGTCAGAATGGCCAGACAAGTTTCCTCTATATCTCAGGCTACAGCTGCATCCACATGACTGTCACCATCTTGGTCGGACTGTATCACCATGTCACTGTCCTGTGTGCCAGGGACCCTGCTACCATATTGAGACACATCAGATCCCACATCATGATCAGTGCACAAGCTAATGGAGGATACAGATAGCTGATGTGCTAAAAGAAGAAACAGATGACACAGATCATGACAACATGCTGGATATCATTAAAGACATATGACACATATATCTCACTGCAATGTTACAGATAATAATGACTTAACATGAAGTCTTGTCTGTGTAGGGGTCATGGACTTACATAACAGGGGGTAGACAATTAGGTTACATATCCAACATACAGGACATATGTGATGAATGCAAACAAAAGACAAACCTGACAATTCCTCCTTGGAAGACAGTGTTATTGAAGAGGGATGAGCTTCAACTGTTGTATGAAAAAAGTCAGTATTATTAATCACATCATTGCCAACATGAACCATTTGAGTAGCATTAAAACATACAGTATTTTTTTACATAAACAAGGCACTTGTTTGTGCAGGTGATGAGGTTGATGCAGTCTGGCCTAGGACTGGTTAGAAGGACATAGTATTAATGGAGCACAACAACAGCATTAACAGCAATGACAGGTATGGAATATAGGTAATAGTATAGCATTGACTGACTCCTGCTGTTGAGGGTTTGTGTGTTGTACTGTGAGGCCTACAGTGGGTAAGTAACAGGAAAGACAATGCAGTCATGTATTTAGCCAACAAAATACTGATAGCATGACATATAGAACACAGTAACAGGGGATGCAGAAACTCATGAGACGAACATTGCATCTGTTGGCCAGATGGTCATGTGTTGAAAAACAGTAACATTAATGTCATGTATCACATTTGTCACACATTAATGCAAACTATGAAACTTGCAGTAACATACCTGGTCTATCTTTACTTAGACTTGCACAGCTTGGGCCCCCACTGGGTGTACTTGTAGTGTACAATGTTAGGGAAATATCAATATGACAGTAAACAACAGTGCCATGACATGAGGCTGAAGCAATAACAGGTAGTGGTCACAGTAATACGATATGGAGACACTTCACCTGCCATTCCCTGGTGTTGTCCAGAAGCAGCTGGACTTGTGAATATTAATGCAAACAACATTACACATGTTGGTTGCACTGTTCTGTCTATACTGCAGTTGTATAAGTACATGTCATTTCACTTATGTTCATCCTCAAAACATTGTGTGGATCTGTGTGCATGGCTCAGATCTGGTGCTGTACATCAAAAATGTCAATACATGAATATGTATACAACAGCAAAATGCAGTGATTTACTACTCAACCATATCGTGGAAAGTAAGATGTACATGTTCTGCCTGGAACTCCTGCTTCTATCCCATCCGCAGGTATATGTCACTCCCCTGTCACTGTATGCAGGGAGTCCAGGAAATAGTGTGATGTCATTGGAGGGTCAATGGTGGTCCATCACTGGTGCCATCCCTCAATATCTCATATCGTTGTAACCTGTTGGCTGCATAGAGGATCATGTCAGAGCAGCATCGTCAACAGGCCTCATGGGATCTGTTGTGAACTCCAACAGCATTAATCATGTTGGTGATGTTGGTCCACATTTCATTTCTTCAAACTGTATTCTTGAACCTTCAAGGAATCTCTGTCCATGTTGTTGCAGGGCATCTACTAAGTTGCTATTTTCTGGTGGGGAGAAATTGTCACTCCTAGGAAGATTTGCCATATGAAAGACAATGATACACACATGATCATAATCCTGTGAGAGTCCAGCTATGCAGATGATTATGTGGACAAGGGATGTCACCATAAACAGTGTGCATTCCTGTGCAATGCAAATGTCTATAAAACACTGTCTGTGAAAAATAAAATGTGACATATAAAAAGTAGCAACAATGCCTTCATACACAATGGTTGTAAAATCAACATAGCTTGTGATATCTTTAGATGCTGTCTGTGGGATTAGAACCCTTTGTATGACATATCTGTTGAATGGAGGTACAAAAACAACAGCATCATACCACAGGCACCTCATAGACACCTGTATGCATTTCATGTTAAAATACTACACAAACTAAAAATTCAGCAACTTATGGAAAGCAACAGAAAACCTCAGGATCTGTAGGCAGTTTTTAGACAGTATGGATCCTTTGTATATTGAGCCAGATCGTCAATAAAGAAATATTCATAACAGCAAAAGAACATAGTATTAAGATTTTGTTAAGAAACATCATTACAGAAATATCCATAATAGCAAAATAACAAAGTACATACAGAAGATGCTGTCAGAATTCATGGGTTTCTGTACTTGCACCACAGTGTGTACAGAATTACCTGTAAGAAATATGGATGAGCTGTAAATTCGCAATGTAAACTTGTTTATACAGCTGCATATGGAAAATTACTGCATGCGCTTAATAAAAATGGCAATGCCTGTATGCATAAAGATAAATCAAACATCACTACACTAAGTTACAAACATTTCTCTTAAAGCACATTTTCAATAAAAATAAATCTAAAACAGGTGGCTTTGAGGCTGAGTAAGTTAACAGATGTAATATTCCCCAAAAAACACAAATGCTAGCAGCTGCCAATTTACCTTATCAACTACCTCTGACTCAGGTATCACTGAAAGTAAGAGCACCTAATGTGCCCACATGTTTAAGTACCATTTACATCATACATAATTGAGGTTCATTAAAATTCTAAGCTTTGGAATCCTGTTTGTGTACATCAGTGTAAATTGTCTACATTCAGATTAACATCTATGTGTCCTGTGCAGGTACCCAATAGGTATCAATAAATGGTACCATGTACGGCACATGCCTGTTATCTTCCAATGATCTGATAATGTGACATAAGTGCCACTTTTAAATATTGATTTTGCTACATTTACAGATGAGATCATTGCTACCTGCAAACCGAGCAGGACCTTATTGAGACTTTTTCAATTTTTTTAGGTTTATCTTACATTTTACATTGGAGTAGTGAGGTGGCTATATCCAGGAGGCTGTGGCATGTCCGTCCATGCTACTGGACTCAGGAGAAGAACATCCACATGCTAACCATCTATGCTGGAGTGGTGCCTCATATGAGAGTCAGGCCAAGGAGCATCATGATCGACATCTGGTACTGGATTGAGAGGGAGCGCAAATGATGTACGAGGATCTACTGGAATGGAGTGCAGGTTTACCACCTCTACGATGACCTGCATTGGAGTGACATGGAGGAGGGTTGCTGAGATGTGGAGACAGCCTGTGGATCCCTACAGTAAGTGTCACTGTCCAATGCATATCTGAGCATTCCTATGGAATTTAGATGTATATGCTTTTATAACCATTAAGTATCGGTTCTAACAATTAGCTTATCTGGATAATTAAGTAGATGTGGCAACTTATTTCCATATAAGTATGAGTTTGATTCCTATGGTGTTAATTTATTTAATAATGTTTATAATATACATAATTCTAAACTTTGTAGATGCACATCTGTTTTCCAGCATATAATGATATTTCACACATCAAATGTCCTCATGCATCACTGATGCCTATAGCACCTAGGCCCCAAATAACTATGCATTCTCAGTTATCTGTCAGTATCGCCTACTGTAGCAGTATATGTCTCAATAGTAACTCCTAATTAACTTATTTAATCCATGCCTCCTAGTAAAATAAACATTCTTACTACAGTCCCATTTATTTAATCCAGAAAAGAATGACCGTCCAGCTGCTTGCACATATGCTTTCAGTTATGTGTTAATAACTGTTATTTCTTTAGAGTATAATGACCAATAAATATTGGAAGTTTTTAGAATAAACACAAACTGTACCTGTTTGTTCAGAAAAAATGTGTGCTGCCTGTAAGCATGCCTACATTTTGGCATGCTATGGATTCCAATCCACATAGGGGAAACATCATTAAATTGTTATCTTGATTTACTTCACATATAGTTATGTAGAGAACATTCAACTTATTGATAGTAATCCATTTTTAGCAATGGTTTTGAATAACTCAACTATTCATTGAATTCCTAAGAATATGGCTGTTATCCGTAACATTCTGTTAACAGCAACTCCTTAACTGCAGGGTTAGTGAAGCTTGCTGCAGACTGTATGTCCGGCAAAGTTTTTTGCAATATGGTATTATTTTCAAAAGTGCTATCATGTGTTGCTTTACTATTAATTATTACATTCAGTTCAAGAACCACATCATCCTTATCTTTTGAGGGAATGAGATGGGCAGACTTCTACAGCTGAAGTGCAGAATAGGGAAGATTATGTATTTGTTGTGATGTGAACTTTGCCAAGGAATATTTTAGTTCTCCCACATAACATACTGTGTCCCTCATGTACAGCAACTTTCATGGTTCTCTTAACAGAAGCTGTATGATATATGCCACTGTCCCACTGTCTGAGGAAAGTATGTTTTCCACTGCTGTTAATGTTTGCGACCGCAGTGCTGACATGAATTAATTTTTGCTAAGTATTTATCTACATGCCCAGCACATGTTCATTTTTTGAAATCCTAAGCCAGGGCCCATATTAGTAGATCACCCCCCATCCAGGTGATGTCATAACACTTAAGTCTTTTCACTGCTTTAACAAGAGACACATTTGGTGGGGGGCTGCCACGGTGTGGCAGGTTAGCATACTGCCTCCTCACAAGAAGAGGCTCCTTCTTCGATCCTCGGCTGGGGTGTTTTCAGTTCAGTCTGCATGTCCTCCCTCCTCTGTGGGGGTGGTTTCTCCCGGGTGCCGGTCCCTCCCACATCATCCCCATGCTGGATGTGGATTGGACACTCTAAATTGGCCCTAGGTGTGAGGTGTGAGTGTGGAAGGTGTGGAAGGGGCTGGCAACTCTCTAAAACTCCACTGCCATTCAATGCAATGCCATTCAATGTGCAGACAAGGTGATCCGCTGGGAAAAAGCCGAAAGAAGAAGAAGAAGAGACACATTTGGTCCATATGGATTATTTAAGCAGGTAGGTGTCACAGTTAGAGTTTGGATGTACATTACAGTTGCGGGATTAAATCTCATGCCCTTTAATCTGTGTTCAAAGATTTTTAGTAAAAGCCTGTGTGTAACCTTGCAAAATAAGACTGGACCAGAAGTCATGCCTTGTGCATCGAGCAAATGCACAGACTTGAGGAGCAGTGAAGGGAGAGAGGTATGTTGATTACTTTTTATGTTTTCTTAAATGAAATGCAGCTGATCCTTGTTACAGGTCTCTGTTTTTCACATTACTATGTATATTGCTTAGAATGCATGAACACCCACCCTGTATCAGCAAGGTAAGTGAAACAATAACA
This sequence comes from Protopterus annectens, assembly GCF_019279795.1. NCBI lineage: Eukaryota > Metazoa > Chordata > Ceratodontiformes > Protopteridae > Protopterus > Protopterus annectens. The sequence goes on along the minus strand of NC_056730.1, from coordinate 497,693,097 downwards.
TTACTGCCGTGCTTAAAACTGATTTAAATCAAAAACTGGAAATATCATTTAGCAGTAAGCCATTTTTTCTGCAGTTTTGAAATGTATTCCACAACCTAAATGACCGCTGGATTTCTATATCTGTCAAACATATTGGGAGGTCAATGTTTTGTTTTTAAGTCTAAGTGCATTGATTGTAATGTATTATTTGGTACATATCAGGATGTGTTTTCTGTATCACTGCTCATGCTGTTATTTGCAGAATGTGTGGTATGCCCTTCAGTTCAACATTAGTATTATGTCTGTTTACATCACCTTTTGTGGTTTTGTTACAACACACTTGAATTCTTGATTCATTGGTACTTGTGCAGACAGGCATTTCTTTGCAACGTTTCATAATCAGCAAGCCCTTCAGTTCAACATTGGTACTGCATTTGCCTACAACACCTTGGGCGTTTTTGTTACAACAGACTAGTATCCTGATATCCTAGATTTGCTAATAGCTATGCAGAGAGACATTTTTTTAAACATTTCATAGTCAGCAAACATCATAAGGATGTTTGCATTTTTGCAGGCTACTGATTGGTACTTATTGTATGTACGTAATGCATACAGTTATACACACACAATACTGTTATATACATATATTAGATTCTCATATGTTACAGGTTACAATGACTGAAGATAATAATATTTGTCACTGTTGTCTTCATTATATTGATGTGTATTCAGTCAATTATCATGCTGCCTGGCTCAGATGTTTGTCATATGGCTTGTCTACTACAATATTGTGATCTCACTTTGTCCTCATTTTAATAATGACATTCAGTGGCTGTTAATATGAATCATTACATGCAGAGACTACAGTTTATAGATTCATACACTCATAGATTTTTACTACACTAATGACCCAGTGGCTTTCTAAACCTAGCCAAGTTTTCACAAAACAATAATGATGTCCTGTATCCAAATAGGACATTGAGGGACAGGTATTTATAAAGTACCTTTCTTCATAATGGATATGGGTGACAGGCCTGGTATAAATTTCCAGTTCCCCATCTACTGTTCTAGGCTGTGCTTAAATTGTGCAATAGATAAAATCAGCTTCATATAGATTGTTCATAGCAGATGCAGTCTGTGGGACACATATCTGTCTCTCCAGCATGTTCTGTTTAAGTCTAAGACAAAATTCTGGTCCTTAGACCTTGTATTTCTGGTACTGTTTGTTTGTTTTAGGCGGGGGAAGGCATGCCCGATGGCAGGAAGAGAGGAGAAAGGTTAGGAGTGTAGTAGTGAGGGTAGGAACTTTGAATGTTGGCAGTATGACTGGTATAGGGAGAGAGCTAGCTGATATGATGGAGAGAAGGAAGGTTGATATATTGTGCTTGCAAAAGACCAGATGGAAGGGAAGTAAGGCCAGGTGTATAGGAGGCGGGTTCAAATTGTTCTATCATGGTGTGGTTGGCAGGAGAAATGGGGTAGGGTTTATCCTAAAGGAACAGTATGCCAAGAGTGTTTTGGAGGTGAAGAGAGTGTCTGATAGAGTGATGTTTATGAAGTTTGAAACTGATGGTGTAATGATGAATGTTGTTAGTGCATATGCTCCACAAGTTGGGTGAGCAATGGATGAGAAAGAAAAATTTTGGAGTGAGTTGGATGAAGTGGTGGTGAGTGTACCCAAGGGTGAGACACTATTGATTGGAGCAGACCTCAATGGGCATGTTGGTGAAGTGAACAGAAGGGATGAGGAAGTGATGGGTAGGTATGGTGTTAGGGAGAGAAATGCAGAAGGTCAGATGATTGTGGATTTTGCGAAAAGGATGGACATGGCTGTGGTGAATATGTATTTTAAGAAGAGGGAGGAGCATAGGGTGACATACAAGAGTGGAGGAAAATGCACACAGGTGGATTATGTCCTATGTAGGAGGGCCAGTCTGAAGGAGATTGGAGACTGTAAAGTGGTGACAGGGGAAAGTGTAGTTAAGCAGCATAGAATGGTGGTCTGTAGGATGACGTTGGTGATCAAGAAGAGGAGGAGGAGTGTGAAAGCAGTGCCAAGGATTAAATGGTGGAAGTTAAAAAAGGGTGATTGTGAGGTGGAGTTCAGGAAGAGTTAAGACAGGCACTGGGAGGTAGTGAAGAGTTACCGAATAGCTGGGTAACTACATCAGAGCTAGTAAGGGAGACTGCTAGAAAAGTGCTTGGTGTGACATCTGGACAGAGGAAGGAGGACAAGGAGACCTGGTTGTGGAATGAGGAAGTACAGGAGAGTATACAGAGGAAGAGGCTGGTGAAGAAGAAGTGGGATTGTCAAAGAGATGAAGAAAGTAGACATGAGTATAAGCAGATGAGACGCATGGCAAAGAGAGAGGTGGCGAAGGCTAAAGATAAGGCATATGGAGTGTTGTATGAGAGACTGGACACTAAAGAGGGAGAAAAGGACCTGTACCGATTGGCTAGACAGAGGGACAGAGCTGGGAAAGATGTGCAGCAGGTAAGGGTGATAAAGGATAGTGAGGGAAACATACTCACAAGTGAGGAGAGTGTGCTGAATAGATGGAAAGAGTACTTTGAAGGGCTGATGAATGAAGAGAATGAGAGAGAGAAGATTGGATGATGTGGGGATAGTGAATCAGGAAGTGAATCACTAGTGATATCTGCATTGCTTACTGTACTTATTTCCTTGTTTCACTTGAAAGAAAGTTACTGTTTGTCATTTTTGCATTAAAGTTACCTGTAACACATTGCACTTAAGTTACCTGGCACTTGCTTGCTAAAGCAATTATATAAGTCAGCACTAAAAATTAAAAGCACTACACCCTCACTCCCCACTGGCCCTTGTTTTCAATTATTAAGGACTTCCCAATATTATTCTAGCATGTCCAAAGGTCAGTTGTCAATCTCCTCTCCGGTCCAGCTGGTGAATCTGGGAATCTTGAGGCAATGTTACAACTGCCTCATGTACACAGACAACCATCTCCTCCTCCCAACAAATTCCAAAACATGTCAGAGATGCAACCATATAGCCAAACTGGAGGCTAAGCTCTCTCAACTCAGTACTGGCATAACCAGTCAGGAGGAGAAGGAAACCACACTCACTACAATTCCAGTCTCACATAGACCTACCACGACAGCAAACCAAACACATAATCACACAAAAACACACTCGGAGGCTCTAAATAAAGATCTGCCCAAGCAGCAGAGACCTCCAAAGCAGACACCCAAGCAACCGCTACCCCAAAACAAAACACGTGCAACACATATCTCACAAAGCCAATGTGCCAAACAGTCACAGCCCTTAAGACTAAACAACACACCTGATACACTTGTAATAGGTGACTCTATCATCAGGCACACTGACGTCTCGCTCACCAGGCTGAACAAGGAGAGGGTCACGGTGAGCAGCCTGTCGAGCGCTAGGATCTGCCACATAACACAAGCACTCAAGTCACTCCAAGGCAAGTACAAATATGACTCAGTCATTGTCCATGCTGGTGTGAATGACCTGAGACGTACCTCCCTGGACTACATGAAAAGAGACATAAAGGAGCTCTCTGAGCATGTAGCCCAGGCTGGTATGACCCTGACCTTGAGTAGCATCTTACCATCTTACCCTCACCAAGAATGATGCCACAATATGAAGACAAGATGATCAATTTCAACAATTGGCTTAAGTACTGGTGTCATTCAAAGGGGATCCAATGCCTGTCAGCTTGGGATGATATGCTCGACAAGCCACGATGCTTCGCTAGGGATGGCTTGCACCTGTCACCCCTGGGCTTTTGGATATTGGCAAAGGCTCTGCTACCCCCATAGTGCCTTTTTTAGGCAAGGCTCAAAAGACAAACCCACCTCCATAGGTATCACAAGGGATAAGAAACTAAGAGTAATGCTACTCAACGCCAGAAGTCTAAACCTCAAGATGCACGCACTTGAAACTCTCCTTAGCATGGAGAACATCGATATCTGTGCAGTAACAGAAACCTGGTTCAGGGCTCCGAGAGCATCCCAGCACTACCAGGTTATACCTCATACCATGCTTTTCGGCCCCAAAACTTGGACCGAACCACAAAAGGAGGGGGAGTATCAATATTCATCAAAGATACCCACACCTCCAGGTTGGTGGCAAAGCACGAAGCATCAGAGACTATCCATGTGCAACTAACAGTGGGTAAAACTGCCTTCCAGTTTATAGCCTGCTACAGACCACCCTCCCAAACCCAGGAACCCCACTCGGCCTTTCTGAGAACACTGTAAAATATGAAGGTCTCTCCAAACACCATTATATTGGGCGACTTCAACTACCCAAACATAGACTGGGAGCATTACTCTAGCTCCAACACCCTAGCCCAAAGGTTCCTAGAATTTATAAACTCAAATGCTATGGAACAACTTGTTACCACTCCCACAAGAGGGGAAAACATACTGGACCTGATCATCACCAACATGGGGACTCTATGCTCCAGACCAGAAGTGTATCCCTCACTGGTAAGATCAGACCATAAACTAATCTCACTGGATATTCACATCCCGACCCCACCCCCTGCCCAGAAAACCACAGTGAAAAACTTCTCTAAAGCAAATTTCACACTCCTCAAAACCGAGGTGGAATCCTTCAAAGCCCCGGGCCTGTGGAAAATATGGCCCAGACCGTAGAATCCTTTATAAATGCATTCTATGAACACCTTCAGGAATGCATGGATCATGCGATCCCAAATAAAACCAAGACCCAATCCTCCAAAGGCAGACGTCCTGTCTGGTGGACCCCAGCCATAAACAAACTATACAATAGAAGGAGGAAGCTACTAAATGATAGAGCAAAATCCCAAAAAGGGAAGGCATCACTGATCAGTATTAGCTAAAAACTACGGGCACTCATATGATTGTCTAAGGCCAGCTTCGAGAGAAAAATTGCACAGGACACTAAGGATAATCACAAGGCTTTCTTTAGTTATGTTAGGAACCTGGGTGGTAATTCCCAGATATGCTCAGAATTAGTCCAAAATGACAAAAAATACACTGAACCCACAGACATTGCCAACATCCTAGCTGACAGGTTCAGCGCAAACTCGCCCCCTCCCCACCAAAAGGGCAAATATCTATCCCAGCAGAGTGCTGCCCCCCTGACATCTCAGATGCTCAGGTAATAGCCGCCCTCTCCCAAGCAAAAAACACAGCATCAGTGGGACCAGACGGTGTCCCGGGCTGCATCCTACATGAATTCCAAGAAGAGCTAAACCCAAACATAAAACTACTGTTCAATCTCAGCCTTACTACAGGATATGTGCCCAAAGAGTGGCATACAGCAACAGTGGTCCCTCTTCATAAAGATGGTGCCTCAATGGATCCTGGAAACTATCGCCCCATAAGCCTGACTAGCTTGGTCAGCAAAGCTATGGAAAGGATCATCATGGACCTCATAAATAAAGATATTGGGGACCTACAGACACTGGATCCTACCCAGTTCGGCTTTGTTAAGGGCAGATCCTGCCTCTTAAACCTGGTTGATTTCTTTGAAACAGTCACCAAGGCCATTGACGAGGAGAAGGTGGTCCACACAGCCTACCTGGACCTCACAAAAGCCTTCAATACAATACCCCACTCGGGCATTATAGATAAGCTCACCAGCTTAAATATAAACCCCTATGTCACTAGATGGATTGCAAACTGGCTCAAGGACAGAACCCACATGGTTAGAATTGTTGGAGCCATGTCAGATTCCAAACCAGTTACAAGTGGTGTCCCACAAGGCTCAGTCCTGGGACCTCTCTTGTTCGGTATATATTTCTCGGAGGTACAGGCCAACACGGAAGGACTGTGGCTGACCAAGTTCGCAGATGACTGCAAACTGGGTGCCATAATCGACTCTCCAGCCGACACAAGCATCCTCCAAAAGGGCCTCATAGAAACAGACAACTGGTGCCAGAGCCATGGCCTCAAGCTAAATGCCAAAAGTGTATAGTCATCCCCTTTGGCAAAAACAAAGTGCCCACAAATTACCACATAGGTGGTAATCCATTAAGTACAGAAGTAATTAGGGACCTGGGGACCCAAGTTGATAGCAATCTCTCATTTGGCAACCACGTGGCCAAAGTGGTTAGAAAAACATTTTATATAGCCCACCTAATCATGAAGGGATTCACATCTAGATCAGGGGAGGTCATCGTGCCTCTTTACTCATCCCTCATCAGGCCCATAATTGAGTACAATGCCCCTTTTGGGATGTACCTTACCAGACACCTGCAGCAACTGGAAAGACCCCAAAAGTACCTCACCAAGAGGATCAAAGGGCTCAAACAGATGCCATATGCTGCCCGGTTAAAGAACCTCCAGCTCTACTCAGTGGCATACCGCCTGTTCAGAGGCGATCTGTGCCTGACGTATAAAGCCATGTCCAACCCGGAATTAATGGACATGCACCTCAGAAAATCCAAATCCCATTGAGCTACATGCTCGAGACTTGAACCTCAGCACTGAAATAAATAGGACATGCTGGAGGGACAGATTCATAACCCAGAGGCTCCCTTCACTCTGGAATAAAATCCCAGTCCAGGTTAGGCAGAGTCCCTCATTGACTCTCTTCAAGAGGAATCTTGATGAGTGGATGGGAGATCCTAGGTTTACCCCGGGTATCACTTCTGTGTCACTGTTAGACAGAGGCACAGTATACTAACCTCGAAAAAGGGCATAGCAAAATAAATTTAAAATGGGTGGCGAAAGCCAAACACATTCTGGCTAGGCTTATAAATGCCCTAGGGCAGATAGCCTAGTATGAACCTATGAACCTATGAACCTATTAGCAAGGAGGAAGTAAGGACAGCTATGAAGAGGATGAAGAATGGAAAGGCTGTTGGCCCAGATGACATACCAGTGGAAGCATGGAGGTGCTTAGGTGAAATGGCAATGGAATTTTTAACCAGATTGTTTAATTAAATTTTGGAAAGTCAGAGGATGCCTGAGGAGTGAAGAAAAAGTGTTTTGATACCTATCTTTAAGAATAAGGGTGATGTGCAGAGCTGCAGTAACTACAGAGGGATAAAACTGATCAGTCACAGCTTGAAGTTATGGGAAAGAGTAGTGGAAGCTAGGTTAAGAAGGGTTGTGATGATTAGTGATCAGCAGTATGGTTTCATGTCAGGAAAGAGCACTACAGATGCAATATTTGCTCTGAGAGTTTTGTTGGAGAAATACAGAGAAGGTCAGAAGGAGTTGCATTATGTCTTTCTGGACTTAGAGAAAGCATATGACAGGGTGCCTAGAGAGGTGTTGTGGTATTGTATGAGGAAGTTGTGAGTGGCAGAGAAGTATGTAAGAGTGGTACAGGATATGTACGAGGGTAGTGTGACATTGGTGAGGACTGCGGTGGGAGTGACATATACATTTAAGGTGGAGGTGGGATTACATCAAGGATCAGCTCTGAGCCCTTTCTTATTTGCAGTGGTGATGGACAGGTTGACAGATGAGATCAGACAGATGGCCCTGTGGACTATGATGTTTGCAGATGACATTGTGATATGTAGTGAGAGTAGGGTCCAGGTTGAGGAGACCTTGGAGAGGTGGAGATATGCTTTAGAGAGGAGAAGAATGAAGGTCAGCAGGGCTAAAACAGAATATATGTGTGTAAATGTGAGGGAGGGTAGAGGAATGGTGAGGATGCAGGGAGTAGAGTTGGTAAAGGTGGATGAGTTTAAGTACTTGGGATCAACAGTTCAGAGTAATGGTGAGTGTGGATCAGAGGTGAAGAAGAGGGTATAGGCAGGGTGGAATGGGTGGAGAAAAGTGTCAGGAGTAATTTGTGACAGACGGGTACCAGTAAGAGTGAAAGGGAAGGTCTACAAGAGGGTAGTGAGACCAGCTATGTTATATGGGTTGGAGATGGTGGCATTGACAAAAAGGCAGGAGTCAGAGCTGGATGTGACAGAGTTAAAGATGTTAAGACTTGCACTGGGTGTGACTAGGATGGACAGGATTAGGAATCAGTATATTAGAGGGTCAGCTCAGATTGGACAGTTTGGAGGCAAAGCAAGAAAGGCGAGATTGCATTGGTTTGGACATCTGCTGAGGAGGGATTCGGGGTCTATTGGGAAAAGGATGCTAAGGATGGAGCTGTCAGGGAAGAGGAAAAGAGGAAGGCCTAAGATAAGGTTTATGGATGTGGTGAGAGAGGACATGCAGGCGGTTGGTGTGAAAGAGCATGATGCAGAGGACCGGATGAAATGGAAACAGATGAGCCGCTGTGGCGACCCTTAACGGGAACAGCCGAATGAAGATGATGAGGCCTAGTATTTCTGGTACTGTTTGACACAAATATTCAGGAAATTTATAACTGTGGAGTTTGCAGATGCCTTGTAAGGCAAGCATAGATCAACCCACAGCGCTCTGCATAAGGCAGCTTTGTTATGCCTCTAATTCTTTTTTTATTGAAATTCTGATGTAGTAGTGTCTGCATATACCTGGACATGTACATACTGAAGGGAGCATTATACTCTATTATTGTTGTGATAAGGGCAGATTATAATGGAATAATGACCTCTTTGGACCTAGCTCACATGCCATTACTTATAACTTGTGCAACACAAAAGGATTTCCAAACCACTGTGGCCATGTGGTGGTCAAGGGTAAAGCTACTGTCTACATGTGTACACAGATTCCTGACCACTTAGTTGACTGTTAAGGGTGTATTATCAACATGTTAACAATCCAGCATTGTTGACATTCCAAAGGGTACAATTATGCAATTATTAGAATTGATTTTAAGAACATGGCTTTGGCACCATTTGCTAGTCAGATATAGACCTTCCTGAAGAATGCTAGTGTCTGCAGGGGAGTCAGTGATAACCTCCAACTTGCAATCATCTGCAGATTTAGCCATAAACCTTAATCATTTGCTTTCACTTCATAGAAATAGATGCCAAAAAGCAGTGGACCCAGTAGCAAGCCATGGGGTACTCTGCTAGTAAATGGACTCTTTGTGGATGTGGCCTCACCTGTTTTGACCTCCTGGGTTCTATCAGTGAACCATTTGGCTATCCAGTGAGCCATAAAAGATTATATACTTAATTTATTGAGCATGTCTAAAATGCCTGAGTGGGGTATTGTATCAAAAGCCTTTAAATCTTGAGGCAATCTGTGTGGTCTTGACCACATCCATTGATTTGATGACTCTCTTAATGAAGTCCACCAGATTTAATAAGGCATGACCTTCCTTTTGCAAAGCTGAACTGTGATAGGGCCAGGATTTGCATGCTACCTATGTCCTCATTTATTATGTCCATGATGACTATTTCCAGGACTTACATATGAGGATGGTTAGACTTATGAGCCTGTATTTTACCTCAACAGTGTTTGAACATCCTTAGTGCAGGAAAATGACTGTAGCCATCTTCTATTCTTTGGGCATAAAGCCTGACTGTAGGCTCCAGTTGAAAAGTGATTCAAGTATTTAGTAAACATCTTAAGATGTCATTGGGGCCCATTAATGCAGTGTATTTGGCCATGGAAAGTGCATTGAAGACCTGTTCCCTAATAATGGTTGTGTGGAATTTGGTATATGGTATTTCCTTTGGACTATCAGATGGGGAATGGGGGGATACATTTCTGATGAAACTCACGTTTAGCTTCACACACAGACATAACTGCTAAGGGACTACACTCAGGGGAAAAAGAAAGGGAACCATGGCCTACTGCCAGACACTCAGATAAACAGTTTACTGAGGCAGACAAGGTTACTAAACAGTGCAGATCACAATGTTATGTTGATGTTTACAAGCCTTACTTTTGTCAAAGTTCAGCTATGTTAATGTGGCATGAGGCAGTGTCGGGCATGCATCCATTCAAATGTCAGGATATGTTACATGTGATTGCTTTCAGTATGCTTGCCATGCTTCATGCTGGCCAGTATTCAAATGCTCAGGTGATGTCCTCATTTGCATTTGTAAGTGCTGTTATGCATGCCATTGCACGGCCTTGATTAAACAACTCACACTACTGATACATAAATTCTCCCTGTCATGTTCTGTTATTGGTCATGTCCATAACTATAGATAAAGTGACTTAGGGAAGGTATTACGTGATTATTGAGCCATTCACTAGCAGTAATTGTGTGGATTATAAATCTGTTACTTGCTAATTTAAAATTGAACTGCGTTTTAAACAAGTTTGATGTATGCTCCTACACCTTCAGTCTCATGTTTGTATGTGCAGAACTCACAAGTGGATGCTATGTTAATTAACTATATTAGGTTGCAGATATGCACATCAATTTTGTATTAATGCCAGCTATGATCTTCATGGGAATGTGCTGCATGATAGACATTTGCTTTTTATTTCTATCGTGTTTTACAATTCATCTTGACAGATCATAGGACTCTCTTGTCAGATGCAGATAATGAGCACATGCCAGGTCACTCCCAGAATCCTCAGATAATGACCATGATGATGACAATGATGATGATGATGAGGAAGCTGGCCCAAGCCATTCTTTCTTTATCCTGGAGGAGACGATGCCAGGACTGGAACACAGACAATTATCGGGAGGATATCCAGGAGGTTGTGACTGATGTGTTTCAAAAACAGATGATGGATATCAAGGAGATATTCTTCCAGGATTTAGCATGGGCTATGCATGATTCATTCAGGGAGATAGCCTGTGAGGTCATTCTTGAGGCTCAGCCCCATTGGCCTGGTACCTCCGGTCCATAAGTATTGTGTGTGTGCTCCAATAGTATTATACTGCCAACATGTTGGTTGCCATATAATTGATTGGACTGTATATGCACTCTTGTGCATGCATACCATGTAGCAGATATGCATATATGTTATTGTTGTGTAACATTTAATTATGCTTCAATGTTTGCATGACTCACATTAACATATTATAATTTCCTCCAACATTCAGCTGTCCATGCACTGTGGCAGTTAACATGCAGCTAGTGCTACAAGAATTAGCCTGTAAATATGTGCTTTACTGAGGGCAACTGACACACAACAGATGTCGTCTATAGTTCAGTACTACTACTGAACCATATGGTTCAGGTCTGTGTATTGCCATATCGTGTATGTGCAATAGTCAGGCATGTAATTTCCCATGTGTTTTGGATGACACACTGGCATAGTATGGTGTTGGCATGGTGTGGTGTTGTGTTCCATGTGTTGGCAATGCTGATGTCATGTGGGGTCATATACAGGTATGCCATAGCTATGGGCAGTCCTACTTTTCTGACTGCATCAAACACAAACATAGTATTAAAGTATATGCAGTGTTACAGATAATTTATTCTGTAACAGTAAATTACACCATGTTTGCTGTATCTTACATTTCCATGTCCATTACTTATTCACATAAGTTCTCACCTTCCATAAATAGTTGTATGCATTAACTGATTGTACATGTCTGTGCACATAGTCAGATCCATAGTGACACACAATTGTACCTTTGACATGTAAGCATCCACTAACTTACTGCTGATATGCTGTAATGATGTTCACAGGAGTGTCCTCTGCTTAGTTATGAGCAGTGTGCATGACATACAGTTGCAGTTGTTTATTCAACATTTGCAATGCAGTATATGTGTATGTACCTCAAATTCTTAGCTTGCTTGCATGTTGAAGTTACATAATTGCATATTACTGTGTGTTATTTACAGTGTACATTGCCATTTCTGTGGACATCAGAAATCATTCTGAACATGCAATATACATTCGCCATTTGCTTAAATGTATATTGGATTGGCTTCTACAGAGACCCGTGTGCTGTACATGTGCATTTACAGTGTGTCACCTTACCTTGTCCTGGTTTACCCGGATGTGGGTCCAGGTTGTCCACCTCTCTTTCACCTTTATATCTCTGTATTATATTTTGCAGATTAGTTTGCCTTTGTTGCAATTATTAACCATTGTCATGTATTATGTTGTTGACATGGTGAACCTTTGCCAAATGTATAGCCATTTTACAGATGCAGGACATCTGCACACAAGTTGCAGGCTACTGTTTGCAATACTTATTTGCTCTCATTATACTTATGGGTTAACCAGTGCACATTGTTGAAATCCATGTGCACAACCTAATATAATTTTTTAAGCTGTAGTCTTATATTTTTGTAAATATTCTTACATGTCATTGGTGTATGGATTTTGTATTGCTCTTGCTTTCATGTACATTCCATTTAGGACACTGATAGTCATACGCTTACACCTGTGTGCTGTTTGTGACATATATGCAAACCATCACACATTTGTTTGGGTTCTGTATAACTACTTGTGTATTTAGCAGCCATTTGGCTGCTTTGCTGCAGTAATGTTGTTTGGCACTGTGTTTGGTTGTTTGCCTTTCACGTGCATGATTGGAGGTTTGGTTCTGTCCTCTGATGTAGTTGTCTGGCATTATTAGACCTACATTTGCTCATCTATGATGTTGCTATCGAGCATTGTTAGACCTGCGTTTGTTAATCTGTGATGCTGCTTGGCTTGCACTTCTTCTGCTGACAGACTACTTGGATATGTGTTTATTTATTCAATTTGCACTGTGATCCTTACATATTACCTTCCAACACACATCTCCCATTGGTCATACATGTCCAGGCATGACTGCTACACAGTTTGCAATATGTCATAACATGATAATGCATAGTTGCATTTCACCATGGCTGGTATACATCTCCACCCTGTTTGACAACTTTTCACTTCCCATGTTGTGCAGTGTGCCATCTGTGCAACTTACCTGTCCTTACTGTTTATTTTTCAACCTTTGTCTGTCTTGTGTTGTGATATTTGTTTTATGGTATACCTGCCGTGATGTCCTTCTCCTCCTCTTTCACTATCTTCTCCATTCTATTCTTAAAAAAATAGGGCCTATTCCTACCAAAAAAATTGTCCATGCCCCTCTGACTTTCTCTCAGAATTTCCTATTCAGACATTCCACTTATGTGTCCTTCTTCTTCACCGATACCCTACATCTTCTTTTCTATCTCCCAAATTCCTTGTGTGTGTGCATTACCTGTATTCCCCACACAAGTCCTGACCCCATTGTTATCTAATGTTAGCTGTGATGTTGTGGCCATGATTGCTCTTCACCTATATTAACTTTTTTATTATTAATTTTACAGACTTTGTTGTAATCCGTAAGTGCAAACAAGCATATTTTATTAGTACATGACTTATGGAGTAGGTGCAGTGTGGTGCACCCTACAGGACATTTATCAGGTTCTGCCAGTAGTGTCATTGGGTGGGGGTATACAGGGGATAGGTACTGATGCTTGATGGAGACATGGTTACTGCCCACCCCCTGAAGTTACAGTGTCAATGGCCATGACTCAATGTATGTGCAGGGCCATCATGGTAGCATGGGCTAATACCATCACAGATATTTCAGAGTTATTAAGGCTAATTAAGTGTGTGAGAGAGGACCTCTGGGAGGGCATGTCATGTCACTGTGTGATTGTTTTAAAAACTTAAATCACATACTAGAATTTGCCATGTCATCTCATACTCACCTGCAATGCGTCGAGCACTGTCCATGAAGCTGTACTACCACCCAGCTACATCTGTTGTGGAGGTGAGTACAGCTGGGAGAGCATGTCTCTGGGCTTGTGGCATTCACAACAGTGGAAAATCTGGTAACATATGTCCTTCATAGTAATGCAGCATGTCAACATGTAACCAGAGCTGTGGTACACCTATTGTAACTGTTGGCAGAGGCAGCTCTAGGGATGTCCATCCCTCTGTCATGCATACCCTTGACCTGTCCAGTAGATTGAGCTGTAATGCTGCAACTACTGCTGAGGGTGTGTCTCTGCATACACACACTCAGACAGATATCCAGTGACACTGGTCCTTCGAAAAGTCTTTTACATGAATGCCTCCGCACAAACAAAGCCCCTACACACAAGTGCAGTCTTGGTTTTCAGTGTCATCATTACTCATGTATTTCCCTGTGAAATACATCCATACATGTGCACTCTCTCTCTCTCTCTCACCTATGCAAATGATGCTAACTGTATCCTTCCCTGCATTTATTTGCTGCCTGGCAGTTGGCTTAGAGAATTAAGGGGCTATTAATAAGCTCTTTTCTGTGGTACAGTGGTGCAAGATTTGTTTCTCTCAGTTTCCATTACCTAGTTATGTCACTCTGAGCAAATCACGTAACCAGACACAGCTTCTGGGCTGTCTGAAAAAGATCCATGGAGAGCAGTGCTCTACCTTGAAAACAAATACAAATAAAATATTGTTACTTAGGTTGCTGATTGTTGTCCTGTTCGATTCTCAGCTAGAGCGTCTTCTGTGTGGAGGCATACATGAATGGGGCGTGCCTTCGTTGAAGGTTGTGCATCAGGGCTGGTAACCCGGTACGTAAAAATCCACTACCAATCATTAGCAGACCAGAGTTCCGCTGTGGCGACCCCTAACCAGGAAAAGCCGAAAGACACAAACAAAGGTTGCTGATGTCTAATGCTCAGTGTAGCCAGCATTTGCATGGGTAAAGACAGCATGGCTCTGAGTTTGCAAGCATGACTTTTACTGAAATGTGTCTATGTTACTGTGGGCAAATGCTAAGTTCAAGCTGCTGCCTCTTTGCAAGTACTATGGCATAATAAGCCTGCCACTGTCTAGCATGTTCATTTCCTTCTGCTGGCTGCTTCACCATCTCCTCACCTAGGACAGCCTCCACTGCCTGGTGAGCTGGGATTACTCCTCCTGGAACTGCCCCCATCACTATAACTGTTGTCTAAGTATGACACTGTGTAACACTGCATATGCTGAAAATATTTTTGCTCAAGTATCCAGATCATACTGGAGGGCACCAGTTGATGAACATAGACAACAAAACTTGCTTTCTGTAGCCCAACCACATGCTCCACAATGTTTGTGATAAGGTATCCTTATACCCCTGGTTGGCTTCATTGTGTAGGTTTCTGATAGGTGTTATCAGACAGGGTTCCAGGGCATATATGGCATTGCAATAAGATGCCACTGGGGAAGTCACCCCTTGCAAACCATTTATACAGGCCACAGGAGTGCCATATGTGGGAGTCATTATAACTGCCTAGCTGGCCTGAAGGCACACTGTAGATGATACTCTGCACATTACAGACCACCTGACAGTGGATGGAGTGATAACCCTTGGGAGAATGTATGGTAGATGCTGTAGTAAGGAGATGTATGGTGTGGTTTAACTTGAAGAAATGCAGAGACGCAGCCAAGAGTGCCTGTTATATATTGTTTTAGTTGTGGTTTAAAGAATTTTTATTGTCCATTTGGCTGGCAAGAAGAGAGATGGAGTTCCAGTTTTGGGAGATTTAGTTGGAGTATAGGAAGTTTTCTGCTGAGTTGCTTGATTTGGTTACTAGTAGATGGTGTTTCACTGGAGAGCAGAATTCTGTTAGTGGAGCAGTTTGTGATTACACTGTTTAGAGATAGACACTGTTCTTGTTTGTTAATCAAATTATGAGCAATCACTAGATTAGAGAAGGTTAGGGAGTTGGGTAGTTTAGTCCAATTTAACTTTTTCGGAGCCAGACAGTGGTGTATCCTATATCTGCAAATCTATGAACATCACACATCATGGGGAGAACCTCAGAATATATTTCTCAACCTCTTAGCACAAGAATTCTGGACAAAGCCAAAAATAATAGGGAGTGGTGGCAAAGGCCCAAAATAAGAGACAGATTTTAACTATTGCTCTCAAAACTTCAAAAGTTGATAGAATAATGGGTTTTTCATTAGCATGTGTTTTTTGAAGGAAATGAAGGCTAAAATTAAAATATATGTCATTAAAGACTTCTCTCTTCAATGATTTGACATAAAGACACATATTTTTTGAGGGATAGATCAAAAATATGAGACAACAATCTGGACAGTCTGTGAAACTCTAAACAGTTAGGTGGTATGCCTCAGAGTCAAGATCTATGTCCTGCAGTACTGTTGGGTTAATGACAAGAGGTCCCCCTGCATCCAATAATTCCTGTCATTGGAGCAACATGGCATCAAGCTCACATGTTGGCATTTGCTCGGAATACATGGGATCATCTCCAACATTATCTCTAGGAGACATTGTATATGGCACCATCCAAACGTAACCCAGATTTTCAAGTTCTCTAACACAGAAGATGCACACCAGGAAAATGGTTTGTATACATCACATTTCATTTGATGCAGATGATAAACGCTGCACTTACCTTAAACCTCCTTAAAAATGAAAGAAAAAAATAAACTAAAAGAAAAGGTAAAGATAATAATTTACTTACTGGGATAGTACACTGATCTCAATGGACCATGTGCAGGCACGCTCTAGGTAAACTGTTATGGAAATGCTGGTGATTGAACCAACAACCTCATACATACAAAGAATGCATTGTACTACTGTGCCACATCTAGTACTACTACTAGTAATAGTAATAATGATAATAATAATAATTATAATAAAGCAACATCAAAACACTGAGAATACCTGCAGCAATGTAACAGTTTAAGATGAAAAAACAAATATATTTGTATTAGCAATTGAATATAACTTCAGTAACACACCAGTTCAGTTACTAAGACAATGTCACTAACTTTTGTCAAAATGCCTGCTACTTTATAGTTTTTCTAAACTCTGTCAGCCCTGCCACTGACCACTAAATAGTGTAGAAATGATATCGGTTACTAACATATGAAAAATCTCTGTATGATATGTGGAAAAATAACTGCTTTATAGTGTATGTTGACCGTGTACTACTCAGCATAGCCCACAAGTATCACTGCGTGCCTGAAATACTGAATTTGTAACTTTACACTTCCATGTAGAGAATGTCATGGCCGACAGTTGTGAACTAAAAACCATTGCTTCAGCTGTGCAGTCTTGTACTGTAATTGGGCCTGCCGAAAGGGTTGCTATGCTGCTGTCTTTGGATGGCTACTATCACTATTATTACTGGTGGGACAAACAATAGAGGGAGCTGCACTGCCACTACCAGTCGCAGACTCTGGTAGTTGCACACTAGACCAATCCATGATAACATATGCAGAAATCAGCAGGCTGTCAACATCATGTATGCAGTAACAGGCTCATATTGAAATGCCCCACCAACTCATTCAGGCAATGGAAACCAGCTTTGATCAGGCCAAATAGTTGCTCATTGACTATATAAGTCTGGAACAGACTGGTGTTAAATTACTCCTCATCAGTTCCCTGTGAGTAATGGAATGGTGCCATTAGCCAAGGTTCAAGTGGATAGCCTACATGATCTGGAAAAAAAACAGGTATGGAACTCATAAGGAAGGTGGGATTAGACAGTACTACCCATGTCCCATTATAGATATAGAAATACCTGTAATTAACAACATTATAATAGTCTGCACTTACCAATTAAGTGAATCTGAGGAGTCCTATCAAGTAGGAAATGGTGGTATAACAAACTTCTGTGTGACTTGTGAGAATCATGAGCACTGCTATAATGCTATGCTGATACATTATGATGCACACTTCTTGGCAATTGATGGAATGGTAACCCTTCCTGTTATGGGGCCCCTCCCCTTAGGGTCTGGATGGGGCCCTTATAACCACATGTGTGCAATTTATTTCACAACAAGCACCTCAGAGAAGCTTACCATCCCTTAGAAGGCAAGCACTCTATTGTGTAGGTCCTATGGTGACATTGCGAAATAGATAGGCTCATCCACATAGGCCAAGAGTATATCAAATAAACTGCTGCAGTATCCGTGAGGCTGAAGCTATAATCCTGGGAGATAACCAATGTGTCCCCAGTCTGTCTTTGAAAAGTCTCCTGAAAAGTACAATTAACAGGGATAGGAAGGCCACACTGTCCCCCATTTCCCTTCTGCGGTCTATACAAACTCACCAAAACCCATATTATATTCCTGCCTACTGTAAACCACTCCATTCATTCCTGCTC
Organism: Protopterus annectens; assembly: GCF_019279795.1. Lineage (NCBI taxonomy): Eukaryota > Metazoa > Chordata > Ceratodontiformes > Protopteridae > Protopterus > Protopterus annectens. The sequence goes on along the minus strand of NC_056730.1, from coordinate 497,675,227 downwards.
TGCAAAGCTGAGGTGAGTAGTTCTTTGCCAATATCTTCTTCTCCTAGGCCTGAGTGCCACTTCATGCACCGCGTTTCGGAGTGACTGAAATGAGCAACTTGCATCAGGATATAGCTAAACTGGTAGCAAGACCAAGCATCTTTGCAAACTGCAAGGTTGGTAGAAAAGGAGTGGATTTGATTTTTTATAATCTATCTGCACATGTCGCACTTGTGTACCAAAAACTGACTATATACTGGCTAAAGGCAAGAAGAGTTGCTTATTTTCATAGGATAGTCACAGATTTTAAACTTAGATGGATTTCCCTGTGTTGGAAATTAAAATACTTACATGTGCAGTGAGATATCAGAGACTGGCATCAATCACTGATATTTAGCTTTGATGCGGAATCTGAAACTGAATTCCTATCTGGTGCTAATTCTCCTTCTGATAGCTCTTGGATGGTAAATCAGAATTTTATGTATGTCCTTGGCGAACAAAGGCAACAGTTAAATATTCCTGTTCTTCCTCTACAAGAACTTCAAGGAGTGCCTGCAGGACAATCATGATGGCCATTTTAGATAATGGATGTCTGGCATGAGCTTGTTGGAATGGAGAGTGATGCCATTGACATTCCCTAACAATCATAAACCCCTAAAACAACATCTAAGACAAAACAGCCCATGGGATACATTTGGATTGCATGGCTAGGCATATAAAAGTCCCAGCAGTCATTAGAATAGTATATACCTATGAACATATGAGCCAGAAGTCTTCTTCAGCAAAGAAAAGCTTACATAAAAATAACTCAAAATTATTCATAGGTAGGGACTATGCTAACCGCCTTTATGGGCCATTTTGAGCCTAGCCAATTTTCCACAAAGTGATAATCAAGCCTTGTGCCTGTGGTGTAAACACCTTAACCATTATGCTAAACCACAACACAAACATAAGGATGAAGTGGGTAATGTCACCTCAGTGCAAAAGGATCTCTGGTTTGATTTGCAGTTGGTAAGCCTTCTATATAGAATATAAATGTCCCTGTTCTGTCCGTGTGTGTTTTTTCCAGGAGCTCCTCTTTCATCCCGCATTCCAAAGACATACAGTAGGTTGACTGAAGACTCCAAATTGGTTGCAGCTGTGGCAAGGCTATAGCTACCTGGTGTGTGAATAATGGCTTGTGATAATTGTCACTGCTGATGTGACCATCTGACCATATGTGCAAAAATGGGGCTGTGGAAGTAAGTCACAGATTTTAAGCACATTCCTTGTTTACCTCTTTATTCCCTCATTTGCATACATTTTTCTAACAGTGTAGTTTAAGTACAAAAATCTGTCTCTGGATTGTGCCTAAGCTGCAGTTGTTCATTGCTTGCACACATACCCACTGCACTGCACTTAAATGCAGTGACTATGAATAGCATCCTGTAATTAAAATTATTAGTTATGTCCCTAATATGTACATCTGGTCTGTTTTTAAATTTTCTTTTAGTCTTTCTTATATATGTTAGACAACAGAGACATCTCAGGTCTAAATCTTCCCATTGTTTGAAATGTGTTTTCAATTAATTTCTCCAACTTCAGTTTAACATGTATATGTACATGCGCATGCACGCACACACACACATACACACACACACACACACACACACACACACACACACACACATATATATATATATGTGTGTGTGTGTGTGTATATATGAATCTCTGTCATATAATAAATGCTCATATGAATGAACATCAGAATATTAAGCAAAAAAGCTTGAACTCCCAAAAATTTGAAAAAGAAAATAAAACAAAAACACTTGAGGCCAGTTTCCATAAAGATCGCAGAATCTGGTGCATTACAGATTATACTATCACTGCTAAAGTTACAGATAATAATGTAATAGGTAAATATGCCACAGTGAGCTGAGAATATATATATCTATACATATATATATATATATATATATATATATATATATATATAGATATATATATAAATATATATCAGAAGGTGAAGATTCAACATAGGTGGTGCCAGACAGAGAGTCACTTGTGAAAATGGAAAAGCATAATCCCCTAAGTATAATTCAGTACCAGAAGCATTCATCAAAATCAGATGTAGTAACAGTGGTGCTTGCAAACCAAACAGTTAATTATCATAGCTTATGGGAATATTTAAACAAATGGAATAACTGTTATTTCTCTATAACCCAAAGTATGCAGCTTTGCAATGTTTATAAGCTGACTATTATAGAGGAAGACCACTGTTTACTGGGGCCATCTTTAGTGGATACTCTTTGTGCATGATGAACAGCTGTGCCGATATCCAGCACCACACTCTGAGACCATTTGGAAGTGTAACTGCCTTTGACAGAGGCCAGAAACTCCTCAAT
>NC_056730.1:497590538-497656303 GCF_019279795.1 Protopterus annectens | reverse complement strand
GAGTTTTTGAGATGGTCAGTGTAGGGCATCTGTTTGAGGCCAGTAATCCTCTTTGTGAGGTACTTCTGTGGCCTTTCCAGCTGCTGCAGATGTCTTGTGAGGTACATTCCAAAAGGGCCATTGTACTCTATAATGGGTCTAATGAGTGTCGAGTAGAAGGGAACAATGACCTCTTTTTTCCTGCATGAGAACCCTTTTGAGATGGAATGTGCCATGTAGAAGGACTTCCTGACTACTGTGGTGATGTGATTCTCAAAGGAGAGACTACTGTCCACCTGGGTCCCAAGGTCTCTTATCACACATTTGGTGTTAAGTAGACTGCTGCCTATGTGATAGTTCATGAGTACAGAGTTTTTATCAAAGGAGGTGACAATGCATTTTTTGGCATTGAGCTTAAGGTCATGGCTCTGACACCAGGCACCTGTCTCAGTGAGGCCCTTCTGTAGGATGTCCACATCATTTGGGGACTCGACTATGGCTTCTAGTTTGCAGTCATCTATAAACTTCATTAGCCAGTGGCTTTCTGTGTTAGGCTGTACTTCAGAGAAAAAGATACCAAACAGGAGAAGTCCCAGGATTGAACCCTGTGGTACTCCACTTGTCACTGGTTTGAAGTCAGATTTGGAGTCTGCAACTTTTACAGTGTGGGTTCTGTCAGACAGCCAGTTGGGAACCCATCTTGTGATGTAGGGATTTATACTTAGTTTGGTGAGGTTAGCTATAATTCTTGAATGGAGGATGGTGTTAAAAGCCTGGGCGAGGTCAAGATAGGCTGTGTGAACCACCTTACCCTCATCTATGGCTTTGGTGACTGCCTCAAAGAAGTTGATTAGGTTCAGGAGGCATGATCTGCCTTTCACAAACCCAAACTGGGTGGGGTCCAGAGTTTGGAGGTTACCAGTGTCATTGTTTATGAGTTCCATGATGATACATTCCATGGCCTTGCAGACCAGGCTCATTAGGCTAATAGGGCAATAGTTCTCGGGATCAGTGGTGGCTCCCCCTTTGTGGAGTGAGATAACTGTTGCTGTGCACCATTCAGTGTGCACAAAGCCTGATGTGAGGCTATGATTGAACATGGTTCTTAGGTGGGGAGCCAGTTCGTTCTGAAGTTCATGTAAAACGCAGCCTGGGATGTTGTCCGGTCCCATGGATGCTGTGTTTTTGGCTTTAGAGAGTGCAACTTTTACCTGCATAGTTGTGATTACAGGGACTCTGCATTCTTCCTGTATAGATATGGGCCCTTTAGGGGGTGAGATGGGGGGTAAAGTTAGCACTCAACCTATCTGCCAGGATGTTGGCAATATCAGTTGGTTCTGTAATTTTCCTGCCATTGTGCTGTAACTCAGGGCAGATCTGGGTGTTGCCTTTGAGATTCTTGACATAGCTATAGAATGCTTTGTGATTGCCCTTAGAATCAGTAGCAATTTTGTTTTTGTAGCTAGCTTTGGAGGATTTTATAAGGGATCTCAGCTTCTTACTGAGGCTGACTAGGGAGCTCCTCCACTTATGGGATTTTATTCTCTTTTGCAACAGTTTCTTCCTTCTGTTGTACAGTTTTTTATGGCAGGGGACCACCAGATTGTCTTCCTTTTTTGGAGGATAGCATCTTGGTTCTGTTTGGGATAGCACAACCCATGCACTTGTGTAAGTGCTTATAGAGGCATTTGTGTAAGATTCAGCAGTCGTAACTGTATTGTCCATCTGCATAGGTGTCATGACGTTTGCCACTTCTGTCTTAAGAAGCATGAAGTTGGCTTTGGAGAAATTTTTTTACCATGGTTTCCTTAATGGGGGGTGGGGGTGGGATGTGGATATCTAGGGTGATTAGCTTATGGTTGGATCGGACCAACGAGGAGTTGACTTCAGGTGTGGAGCAAAAGTCACAAATGTTGTAATGACTAGGTCTAGGATATTGTTGACCCTGGTGGGGGTGTGGATAAGTTGATCCAGGGCATTGGAATTTATGAATTCCAGAAAGCATTGAGTGAAGGAGTTGGTACATGAGTAGTTTTCCCAGTTAATGGTGGGGTAGCTGAAATCGCCCATTACTAGAGTGTTTGGTTGAACTCTAATATTTTCCAGTATATCAAGAAAAGAGGAGTGGGAATCCTGGGGCATGGTGCGGGATATGTAGCAAGCTACAATTTGCATTGCAGTTTTGCCCAGAGTTAGTTGCACTTGGATAACCTCGGATGCATTATGCTGAGCAGCTAGCCTGGAGGTGTGGATATACTTAATAAATATGGACATACCTCTCCCTTTGGTGTTCTGGTCCAGGTTACATGGCCAAAAAGTGTGGTATAAGTTACAGCGTGGTAGTGCAGGGGTGCTCTCTGGAGCCTTGAACCAGGTCTCAGTCACTGCACAGATATCCATGTTCTCCATTTTAAGGAGTACCTCGAGTGAGTGCATTTTGCGATTTAGACTTCTAGCACTGAGTAGCATTACCCTCAGTTTTTGCTTGCCTGTTCCTGTTATGGTGGTGAATTTGTCATTTGAGCCATGCCTAAAAAAGGCACTATAGGGGCAACAAGAGCCTTAGCCAGTATCCGGAATCCCAGGAGCAACAGGTGCAAGCCATCTCTGGCAAAGCATTGTGGTCTGTCGACCATGTCGTCCCAGGCAGACAGATACTGGATCCCCTCAGAATGACACCAGAAGCTTAGACAATTGTTGAAGTCAATCATTTTGTCCCTGTACTGTGGTATCATTCCGGGCAATGGCAGAATGCTACTCAGGGCTCATACCTGCCTGAGCTACAAGATCAGAGAGTTCTTCCATGTCTCTTTTCATGTAGTCCAAGGAGGTATGTCTCAAGTCATTCGCACCAACATGGACAATGACAGAGTCATATTTGTACTTGTTGTGGAGTGACCTGAGCACGTGGGTTATGTGGCCGATCCTGGCACCTGACAGGCAGCTGACAGAAACCTTCTCCTTGTTTAGCCTGGTGAGTAGGACATCAGTGTGCCTGACTATAGAGTCACTTATAACTAATGTGTTGGGTACATTTTTTGCCTTATGGGCTGTGTTGAGTGGCACACTGAGTCTGTGGGCTATGTGTCATTTGGGTTGTGTTGGGGGGTGTAGGTCACTAGCATTTCTGCTTTGGAGGTCTCTGTTGCTTAAATAGATTATTATTGATTGCCTCCGTTAATGTTTTTGTGCTTCTATGTGTGGATTTTGGTGGTGTAGATTTAGTGGAACTATGTGATGAGTGTGGTGTGGTGCAAGTGTTTACCTTCTCCTCTTGACTGTCAAGTTCAGTCTTGGTTGGAGAGAGCTTTACCTCCAGTATGGCTAGGTAAGTGCATCTCTCACAGGTTGTAGTGTTGGGTGGTAGGAGGAGAGGGTTGTCTGTGTACATGAGGCAATTGCTACATTGCCCCAAGATGCCCAGATTCATCAGATAGACAGGAGAGAACACCGGGAGTTGACCCTTGGACATGCCTGAATAAAAAACTATTTTCCTCTAGATAAGTGAGGAAAGTGAGTACAAGAACTATTTTTTTTTCAAAGCAAGCGAGGAAAGTAAGTACAAAAACTGTTTTCCTCTGGGTAATGAGGAAGGTTGAGTGCTGTAGTAATTTGTAGCTTATTTAGTGCTTACAACAAGTTCTGAACAAGTGCTGAGCATGAATAAGCAAATTCAAGTGCTAAAACTAAGAATCTGTATCTGGACTAGACTAGTTACATGAAAGAAACAAGTGCAAATGTGGGCTTTTAAATCAGAAAGTTGAGAGAGATGGAAAAATTGCCCATACGGCCAATAACTACAATTTCTGAGCCAGAAACCACTCCTTATGTGGTAGATAGGTTACCTAATGCTTACAACTCCCACTGATAAGCTAGCAGGCTTCCCTCCAACACAGAAAGGCTTGGGGGGCTCAGGAGCTTACAAACAGTCCTGGATACAGCAAATCTGTATCTGGACTAGGCTAGTTACAGGAAGGGGGGAAACAAGTGCAAATGTGGGCTTCTAAATCAGGAAGTTGAGAGAGAGAGATGGAAAAACTGCCCAAATGGCCAATAACTACAATTTCTGAGCCAAAAATCACTCTTTATGTGTTAGATAGGTTTCCTAGTGCTTATCACTCACACTGATAAGCTAGAAGGCATCCCTCCAACACAGAAAGGCTTGTGGGGGCTCAGGAGATTGCAAACAGTCCTGGATACAGCAAACTTACATCTGGACTAAACTAGTTACAGGAAAAGGTAGGAAACAGGCTTAGATTTTTTTTACAGAAAACCAGCTAAAACAGCACTAAAAACAATTAAAGTGCAGTGCAAGCTAACACACTTCAGTGTGTAGCAGTTTTAAAGCAAATACAGTTTAAATAAATGCAATTTATTCAAAATGTATTCTGAACTGAATTCAATTATTGTTTTATTCAACTCTGAATAGTTAAAAAGTGCCAATAATATACTCATCATCTGAGAAGCACACTCAGTCAGAACACACGGAGATTCTAGCAAAGCTTTTTTTTCTAGTAAAGTGGAAAGGGAGAATGGAGGAGCAAAAGATTTTTTTTTAGTAAAGTGCAAAGGGAGAAAGGAGGAGCAGAAGATAATTCAAGCTTAACATACTAAGTGGTTTGGCCTTCTCAAATGTTCTCTCTGTAATAGGTAAAATGAGCTAATGACATTAGACTGGGGGGAGTGTTCCAGACGAAATTTACAGTAGGGGCGGGCAACTGTAAAGTCACCAAGTATAAGAACAAGATACCAACAGAGAGGGTGGGTGGGAATACAGCACCAATATAAATAATAAGCAAATGTATAAATACACCACAGTTCAAATTAAGTTGCAAAAAGTGTACTTATCAGGTTGGAATAGATTCCAACTCTGCTCACAGCCAGATCTATCAGCTTTGCACCAATTCACAGAAATGCAGTCTGTACTGGAATTACAATAGAGAAACTATACCTCAGGCAATGACTAACAATTAGGATGTGGGCTGGCTCAACAACCCCCTACCTGAAACTAGCTTCTGAGCTACCCTGAGAAAAAAGCACAGTGGAGACAACAAAGGACAGAAACAATACAGCAACTGTATAAATAATAAGCAAATGTATAAATATAGCACAGTGCAAATTAAGTTGCAAAAAGTGTACTTATCAGTTTGGAATAGATTCCAATTCTGCTCACAGCCAGGAGATCTATCAGCTTTGCACCAATTATGGTTGAACTATTCAGATTAAAACTGACCATCAACCTCTAGTTACTATTCTAAAGAAGCCTATGCATTCAGGTACAGTGAGATTACAAAGAACGATGCTCAAATTGCAAATGTACAACTTCAAAATGGTCTATACAAAAGGCAAACTGCTTTATCTGGCTGATACCTTATCCAGATCACCCAGAAATATGGCAGAACAGCTTGACACAGAGAATTTTGAATTTGACGTGATGACAGTGCATACTTTTTTACCACTAGGCTTGATGAGTTAAGAGATCACACAAAGACTGATCCAATTTTACAAATGCTCAATCACTACATTAATGTTGGATGGCCATCAAAGCAATCTAGTGTACCACCTGAAGTGCAAACCTATTTTCCTTACAGAGATGAAATTTTGATGGAAGATGGCATTATTTTCAAAGGTCCTAAAACTGTTGTTCCTGCTTCCTTACAACAAGAATATATTCAGATTTTGCATTGTGGTCACCCAGGTTATGCATCCACTAAGAGAAGAGTGAGATAATTAATATTTTGGCCTTCATCACTGAAAGACATTGATAAAATACTTTCTTCTTGTTCAGTATGCAATAGTACTAGACCGCATTTGCAAAGAGAACCACTTCAGCTAAGTCAAGTTCCTAACTACCTTGATCAACAGTAGCCACTGATATCTTCAAGTGGAACAATCAATGCTACCTAGTACTGGTAGACTCTTATTCAAATTGGATTGAGATTGATCTACTACCTAACTTAACATCCACTGTTGTTATTACTAAGTTGAAATGTCATTTCTCAGTCCATGGTAGTCCACACAAAGTTATTTCTGGCAATGGTACTCAATTTACTAGTCAGTTGTTTCAAAAATTTGCAAGAGAATGGGACTTTGTACATGTTACTAGTAGTCCTGAATATCCACAGTCAAATGGATTAGCTGAACATGCAGTGCAGAGTGCAAAGCAATTATTTGAAAGGTCAAAGCGTGACACCAATATCTTTTTGAATTTACTTAATCTCAGAAACATACCCAGTAATGATATTCTTGACTCACCTGCTCAAAGACTTCTATCCAGGAAAACTAGAACTACACTACCTGTTAGTTCCAGTTTATTGAGGCCTAAAGCTAAGAACAAGAAAACCATCAAGGCTCAATTATTCGAGAAGTGTTCTATCGAGAAGTCCAGTTATGATAAACCGAGCATATTTTTTCATCTGTTGAGGGAAGGAGAGACAGTGAGAATACAAACGGCTAAAGGTTTTGACTGGATTGGTCAAGTTACAGGTATATGTGCCGAGATCCTCCTTTGTAGAATCTGAGGATGTGTAATACAGCAGAAATCACAGACATCTTCCTGTACCAGAATCTTCATTGCAGCATTGTTCCTGTGATACAGACTCTAGATCTCAGAGAGAGCCAAACGTTCCCATCCCAGAGTTTCTTTCAACCTCTGATCCATTTCCTGAAGATGTTACAAATACTTCCAAAGCTGAACATTTTGTAGAGACAGCTCCAGTTACTAAACCCAATTCCCAGTAGTTTTATGTCACATGATATGGATGAAAATCCAGACTCAGTGTAAAATATGCAGCAACATAGATTTAACTGTGTATATATGTACCTAGTCTTGTATAAATGCATGACAAAGAACTACCTGTGATATCTGCATGCCAAATAGATTCATAGCATTGCATGATCTATTTCTCAAAGATGGAGGATGTACATCAGAGTGTATGTGCTATAGCTTTAAGAAGCATGTCAAGGGCTGAGTGTGCACATATAAATGCCAGGCATGTACTATTCCCAGTGCCATTATGAGAGTGCAGTCAGAGAGTGAGCATGTATGAATGCAATAGTTAGTTTGTATATAAGTCACTTAAGTTAAAGTCAGTAAACTTCTATCATGATGTTTTTGTATAAAATAAATCTGCTTGAACAGAACCCACAAAAAGTCTTCTATTTTGTCAAAAGTAGGAGAGTGACACCACCCATCAATGCAAAGGTGTCAAGTACTTGCAGCTCCATAATACATTGTTGGAGCATAACAGCTACTCCCTCCTCATTCCAGGGGACCATGCTGGAAGTGCTATAAGATGAACCCATATATAAAGCAATGTCACATACTTGCCATCAGGGAGGTAAGTTTCCTGTAGGGACATAACATTTGTGAACTCTCATCTAATCCAAGTGAGCAGCACTGACTACGTTAATGGATAGTGAATGCCATTTACATTGACTCTACATAACTTCTTTACGTAGGAAAAAAGGAGAAAGCAAGAGGTCTCAAAGGAAGCAGACTGGAACCAGAACACCCAGGGCAAACATGATATCACATATGTCCTTATAGTCTTTATCTCTCAGCCGGTTTTGTGAACTTCAAAGGAAGAAACAACAGGAGTAATTACAAATTGTCTAGTAAATATAAATACAACATATGATTCAATATTATATCATGAACATGCTTAAGAGAAAACTACTAACTGTACAAGTTTGTACAAAAGCAACATGGCACATCCAAGGTAGAGGGGTAAATCAGACACTCCAAATCAATTCCCCCATCACAACACACGTCAGAGAAAATCTGATAGATATCAAAGCACCAGCTCTAAAATTGAAACCATATCTCATCACTTGGATCAAAGGCTATGTATAAGAACATCTTATTTCTGATAGTCCAGAAAATGGTATAGGCTGGCGGGAACAAAACAAAACAATCAATAAATGCATAAATAAATGCATAAATGAAGTTAGGGATGCGGTAAGGGATATGGGGTGAGGGTAAGAAAACTTAGCAGTTTATCAACACATTAAGAAAAGCCAGGTCAATAATATACACCAAAAGTCCCATTGCAAAATTTGAGGAAATCCAGAAAATGTTCACTAAGACAGCCACACAGAAAAGCTCCAAACAAGTGAAGCAAAGTGATCCAAAATGACTAGCCCATGCCGATCAACAAGGTATCAAATAGCAAAAGACCAAAGAATCTCCAGTCCAGGCAGATGAAAAACAAAAACCTTCAAGTGACATTAAAACTGTCAGAGGCAATTCCAAATAGCTACAAGATTGCCAAGCAAACTCCCCCCTCAATACATAGTCAGACAGGTGCTATTTCCAGTCTATTCTCCATGTCCACAAAAACGTGATTAGGGCATCTTGGATCCAAGGATATAGACAGCAAATTGTTGGCAGATCTAGCCTGCTTTGTTGTCTATAAACCTGTAACCAACCCCTTAGGGACCACCAGCAGCTTAATATGTGCAGCCACATTATCAGGGTTGAGTGGAAATGAGTAGGGCATCGGGGGAAATATTTCAACCTGCCAGGATAGAGAGTCGTAACCTTTAATGACTTTCGTTTTCAGGTTTACTTAGTGAATGCCAAAATTTTCTTTAGCTAAAATGTTCTTCAAGTAATCATTGTCAAACTGAATATTGTGTCTCAAGTCATCTTCACTTAGGCTTGCCTTGGTCATCGTTAAAGACAACTACTGAAATAAAAGCTCTGATTAAGTTCTGGTCTCTGAGTTCAGGTGTGCTTGAGTCAGTATGATGCTCAGATATGGGGAGGACACTATTAAGAAGGTCCATGCCTTTTGGAGGGACTTAACTTTTTTGTAATGTCATAATCATGATGTTTATACTCAAAATGTGCAATTATTTCCTTTTGTTCCATCTTTCTCCCACCATTATTTTTCCTTTCTCAGCTTTTAATTGTGGGGATCCCTCAAAGTGGATGCCACAATTATGGCCTAATTACTTAGTGTGGTGATGTGTTGGAGCTTAGTCTTAGAGGTGTGGTTGTTATATCAATAAAAATGATCTCCTCTTAGGCAAACTTTCTTCCTAGACTCTGCACAGGCTTTGTGCCACATGAATGGAAGATTGCAATGGTCATCCCTCTACATAAGTGCAGACCATCAACGGATCCTGGGAGCTACAGACCCATTAGCCTGACTAGTCTCATATGCAAAGCCATGGAAAGAATTATCATGGAAATGATTAACAGTGACACAGGAAACCTTCAAACACTGGAGCCAACCCAGTCTGGTTTTGTCAAAGTCAGGATATGCATATTGTACCTGGTGGACTTCTTTGAGAAGGTCACCAAGGCAGTGGATGGGGGAAAATAGTGCATACTGCCTACCTTGACCTAGATAAGACATGTAATACAATACCCCACTTAAACATGGTAAATAAACTCATGAAATTAGGCATAAACTCCTATGTAACACACAGGATAGCCAGGTGGCTTACAGACAGGACCCAGGAAGTTAGAATGTAAAAGACCACCTCTACAAAGAGGCTGGTCACCAGTGGAATCCTCCAGGTCTCTATGTTGGTTCTGCTCCTCTTTTGCATTTATTTTTTGGAAGTCAAGGTCAATGTCAAGGGCCACTGGCTTACCAAGTTTGCAGATGTTTGCAAGCTAGGAGCAATCATAGAACCCCCCCCCCCCACAGATACTAATATCTTACAGGAAGGCCTAACAAAAACAAATAACTGGTGCCAAAGCCACAGCTTAAAATTCAGTGAGAAGAAATGTATAACAGCAACTGTTGGGGAATACACCACCCAGCAAAACTACATCACTGATAAAGCATATCTAAAAGCAGATACAGTAGTCAGGGATTTGAGAACTCATGTAGATAGCACCCTGGTTTCGACCAACATGTGTCTAAGGATGTAAGAAAATAATTCTATGTTACTCATTTTATAAGTAAGTACATGGCATCTAAGTCCAGAAAAGACATTATGCCACTGTATGCAGACATCACCAGACCCACCATTCACTATAATGCCCCTTCCTGACCAGGCACATGCAGCAACTGGAACATCTACAGAGATTTTTCACAAAAAGAATACGGAAAATAAACACACCTCCTCAAAGTGCTATCTCTATACTCTGTTTCCCAGTGACTACTGACAGGTAACTTATGCCTGGCATGCAAGGCATCCTTGGATCTAGCTCTGATTGACCTTTTGCATATCTGCAAAATGAACAGCACCAGAACTACGAGATCTAATGATTTAAACTTTGCTTGTGACTTAAATAAGACAAGTTGGAGGGACAGATATATATCTCAGAGAATCCCCATTTTCTGGAATAGGTTTCTCATCCATATAAACCAGAGCCCTTCCCTATCTCTATTTAAGTGCAACCTGGACCAGTGGATCAGAAATCAGAAACTGATCCCTGGTCTGACACCAAAGTTTCTGATAGAAAATGGCACCTATTAAATCGTGCCTTAATTAATATATACCCCCTTAAAATAATCTCTAAGGCAAAATAACTCATGGGATACACTTGGGTTGCATGGCTAGGTTTATAAAGGCCCCAGTGGTTGTTAGTCTAGCATACACCTATGAACCTAGACACTTTGGCAATGTTTGACTTTGAAGTCACTTGAGTTGTGTATACAATTCGCTGGATTATGAATGTTCTGCAAGCCTTGCAATGTGCATTTCACATGAGGGAACAACATGGACTTATTAGGACTCATCAAATTAGAGGTAACATTATAATGACAGTATGAGAGACAGAAAGAACAAAGGTAGAGGGTTGCATCCCCCGCCCCCCCAGTAGTGCTGCCCTTCAGTGCAGGGAAATTGCTTGATAAAAGTGAGTGGCCATACATAATGTCATAGCTAGCTGCCCCTGTAGGCCATTTTAAGCATCCGCACTTTCCCTTTTTGTGCTCAAAATAACCTATTCCATTTGGTTATTTATTTATTATTTTATTTTATTTTTATTTATTTTACATTTGTTAACCGGGCTAGTCTAACTGGATATATGTCCATTTTCAGTAGAGGCCCGGGGAGAAAAGCTCCATACATAAAACTACACTACAAGACATATTAATAAAAAAAATTTAAGTACAATAAGAATATACATTTAGTAATAAGAAACAACAAATACTTAAGGCACACACAAAAATATGCTAGGTCAGTAGTAGCATCACAATAAAGATTCGCAGTTAGTTTCAATAATCTGGAGAGAAAGAAGTATAACAAGAGTTTTGTAGGGATTAATGTAGAAATACAAGAGAGGAGAAGAGAGAGAAACAAAAGTCTAGAAGGGGAAGAAAAAAGAAGATGGAAATGAGGGCAGGGGAGAGAAAGGAGGAGTGAGTCAGAGCATAAGAGGAGAGCAACAGGGCAAGAAAAAAAGTAAGTATATGTGTAGCTAATAAGACAGTAAATAGTTAAGGTAGAGTATGGGGGAATGAAAAAAGTTAGTCAGGAGTCAAACAGGAACAAAGCCAGTGATTTTGGAAGTACAGTTTGATTTTTTGTTTGAAGAGTGGTAAGGAGGTGATTAGAGTAATATCTGTGGGTAGCAGATTCCATGTCCTACCTACAGTATTAGTGAACAGAGAGTCACCAGCTAAGTTATGAGATTTTACAGATTTGGTCATGAGTTTAGAAGAAGATCGAAGGGAGGTAAGATTGCTATAAGGGATTAAAAGTTTAGAGAGTATAGGGGTGTTATCAGGTTGGTAAAGTATCTTGTGGGCAATAATAAGTTGTGAGATCATAAGACAGTTTTGTAGCTCTAGCCAGCCTAGGAGTTTTAGGTTATGACAGTGATGTGTTCTGAAAGGGTTACCGGTGGCAAAGCGGGCAATGCTATTTTAACAAACTTCTAGTTTATTTAGGTTATTTATTTATGTGGTTATTGACTGGCTTTACCCATCCCACGATCGATGATATATTACCCCTACTGAGAATGACTGGGATCATATCATAGATAATTTCATGTGACCCATGCATGGGATGAAGCATTTAGGAGCTGCCTCTGCCCATTAGTAGTACAGGGAGCAGTCCTGTGGTACATTTTCTGTTTCCCATCCACAGTTCCAAATTGCGCTTGAAATTAGGCAGGGATGAACTTTGTTTTATGTGGATGGGGAGTTTGTTTCACAGCAGTGGTATCATCAGACATGAGATATACCTCTCCCTTCAAACCTGTACCTCCAAAACTGTACATCTTTTTAGTATTTGAGTTTTTTTTTTTTGCAGGGCAGATTTTCATTAGGATTTGCAGATCTTCTGCAGAAACTATGTGGCACAGCTACATCTGTAATGAAATTGCGTTCTTTCCTTTCAATTTCATGTTTTTAGGGAAGCTCTACCAGGCAAAGGTATCCACTGTCTGACTTCCATTTTGCTTTGGCCCTCATGCTTCTAGTTAGTTATGTCTTGTTAGGGAGGATAGAGGCCAGTGGAAGAAATGTTGTGAGATAAGTGACTCCTTCTCTCTCTCTGCAGATGAGACACTTGTCTTTTGTAAGAGTCCATTATTTGTCACAGGTACAGTGGCTTTAGTGACTATCAGAAAATAAGGTAAATTGTCAGCACAAGTATGTTACTTTGCTCCTAACACTGCTATTAAGGCCGCACTCACATTCATTCATTCATTCATTCATTCATTCATTCATTCATTCATTCATTGATTCATTCATTCAATCATTCAATCATGTGTAATTTCTTCACCATGAGAGTAAACTGGTCTGGTCACCATTTTCAGCTGCAACTCAGGCTCAAAGGAGAGCAAAAATATAGAAGTAGGATAGAAAAGGTTAAGTAGAAGATGGCGTGAGCTGATGTTACACAATATGCACAGACAGCAGCTAAGTACAATCCATACTGGTAAGTAATTACGTTTCCTTCCTGGCATATGGTATCTAGTGATTAATGACATCAAAATATTTAAATATACCAGATATATATATATATATATATATATATATATATATATATATATATATATATATATATATGTGTGTGTGTGTGTGTGTGTGTGTGTGTGTGTGTATGTATGTATATGTATGTATATATATATATATATATATATATATATATAGAGAGAGAGAGAGATAGATAGATAGATAGATAGATAGATAATCTTTCTGCAAAGAATTACACAGTTGAATACTTCAAATGTTCAATATATTCATTTGATAGAATCGGGGGTGCAGCTGGGTGTGCTACTTTTGGGTTTTACTTATCTGAGGTTATTCGTTACCTGCGTGGATGAGAAGTTGGGTTAAAACTTTTCTTTTTCCACAATAGTGCAGGAGTTGCTGAATCTTACTTAGGGATGTACACTGTTGTTTCTGCATTATGAACCAAAACTGATTTTGTTGTCTATATCCCTTGTACATGTTATCTTTCATTCCAATGGCTTTGGTACGAAAGAAGTTTCAACAAATGATGTTGACATTTTCTTACTGATTATTCGTGTGGGGAGTGTACCCCATATGACAGTGTGGCAGTATAGCAGATTTGTCCTGTTGTGTTTGACATCCCATGCATTTGGTTATGCATCTGAGAAATCTGTGCTTTTGGGGGAACATGTATATGAATTTCTAAAATAAGGATTAAGGACTGTCTTGTGGAAATCTGTAAAGAGCAGGGGTTGTTGCTTGAAGCACATGTCATTTATCTGGGTGGGATAATAGTTTTTGTCCTCCAATGTCCCAAGGCAGTAGCCTGTCTGCCTATAAAAGGTAAGCAAGTTGTCCAAGCAATGTAGAAGATTACAATCTTAGTACTTGCAGTAAGAGATTTAATTTTTCTATTATACTCCATCATACTGCGTAATTTCCACATTCATATGAAAATTCTATATTTGTGAAATGGGCCTGCAAAGGCTTCAGGTATTGATACCTTTTTTAGTGTGAATGGAATGAGATCTTTACTAGATATCTGTGGCTGGTGTTTCCTTTAAGCCCACAGATGAATTTGAATGCAACAAAACTAGATCCATTGAGATTGCCAGCATAAGGACCCATAAGGATCTCATATTAGCAAGTAAAATATTTGATACAACATATATCTAAGGCAGTCACAGTGAATTTTTATCTTACAAAGCAGATTTATTCACTAAACACTTGGAGATTTAATGTGCAATGCTTCTTCTAAGCCGTGGAACAGTATTGTTTTTGGCGATGGAGACTCGGGTTCAGAAGAGGATAAGGAGATAGTGTTTTGGTCTTCTGATCTGTCTTCTTCTCTTAGATAGCAAAGTTGTGCTTGTGGAAGTGAGGCTGAAAAAGATGTAAGATGTGCCTAAATGTGACATCTCTTCATTGGAAATCTGCTGCCCAAAATCAGAAATTAGGTTTAACTTTTGCTACGTATTCACAGTTGAAGGCATTTTGGAATAGGGTGTAAGAAGCTCTTCACCTACTATAAAGTAGTCACATTCTTATGGTTTCTCATCTTCTTTTATTAATGGCCAGTCCCCAAGACTGGTATGGTACCTTCTTATTAGAATAAGCTAGTATGGATAGGATTGGAAGTTGATTGGTAATATATTAGCTGTGGCTGGAATTGCTCACTCTCTTTTGAGATGGCTTAAAATAACAGGTCAAATGGCAGTCTGGTACAGAATGTTTCATATGAATGATGGAAAAGAATGGAAGAACATGGGAGACATCGCTGGGATTGTGCCACTGTATGGCTGGATGAGGTGGAAACATTGTTATATGTTAAATGGAAGGAAAGGAAGGAAGGAGAGGAGCACCAAGAGTTCTGTGTGGATTAACAGCACGTGCTGGGTTAATATGAGAAATAGCACCTCTGCATGGGGAACAGCTGTGCAAAGTATCATTCTCTGAACTAATTCCCCAAAATGTTTGATTTTTGACAAGATGCTTATGGTCATATGTTTTTGTTAATGCACAGTGGAATTTATGTAAAAGTGCTGTAGTCATGAAATAATTTCTGACTTCATTTAACAGTTAACCACATTATTCATTTCCATGTTGCAAAAAGAGCAGAGCCTGCAGTGGCTCTCATTCAGCACAGTGCAGCAAATCCTGTTGGATACCAGTCAGTCATAGGATGCATACTGGCACATAGCACATATCCCTATGGACAATTCAGATATCACCGATTCACCAAGTATATATCTTTGGGATGTGGGGGAAACCAGATCACAGGGTGAAACCCCATACTTCCACAGGGAAGAAATGTAGTCACTATACAGAAGGCAACCCAGTGAAAAAAATTTAACTGAAGAACAAAGGGGTATGAAACAGTGATACTAACTGCTGCTCGGTGTTTAAAAAAATCTCAAAACGCAGTGGACAGATTGTGTCTGCTTTCCTTGTATTACAATTCAAACATAAATATGGGTTATAGTGTATAACTATCAACTCTATTCCCTAGAAAATGTTTGAATCCATTTTTTTCTGATGAAGTCCATGTCATTTGGACGAAGATATTCATTCTTGTGGAATAAAAGAATCTTGGTTTCATTTCTGCCTCCTTCTTTTGGCTTCCCCAGAAGAAGTTTGAATGGATGCTTTCAGTGAGATTTAGAATTGACTCCAAATATGTACAATAATGGGGTAGGACCAAACATTGTTTTTTGCAGGCAAAGCTCAAGACTCAGGGGATCACACACATGGGACAAGAGGGAGTAAGTGCTGCGTGATTCTCACACTTACAAGGAATTATAACAATTATACCATGTCAAAACATTTCAATTTTAAAGTTTTGAGTGTTTTTTTTTTTTGTTTTTTTTTTTTGTATTTACAATGTCTAATCACATCACTTTACAGAACTGGAAAATCACAAACTGCTCAAGGAAGCAGCATTCAAGAAACAGGCATGGCTAGTAACCTGAATTGCGTAATTTATGAGGAAATGTTCCTACTTTTGTGCCATAAATCTTTCTTTTTTTTCCTCATTGCTTTAATAATTATTGTAAAATCATGACCCATATCCCAGTGGTTTAATGGACAAAGCCAGCAGTTCAGTGGTTATGCTGAAATGATGCGTGGAGTTCCATGTCACTTTGAAATAGAAAACCAGTTAGAGTTATGTGATCTGATGTCCCAGTCTTGAGAGAGTGGTGATTTGGTAGTTGTACAGTTTTAACATCCTAGGTCAGCTGTACTTTTTGGCAATTTTATTAGTGAAATATCAATCCCATAATACCTAGCAAGTCATAACCACTTCTATTTTATTCCATTTTACTACATTCAGGTCTCAGGAAATTTGGTTTATTTTGCACTCAGAAACAATTAAATTATGTTAAAAATGGCATGACAAAATGTTTTATACACACAATATTTTGAAAAGTACAATGAGTTAATCACAGCCTATTTTGCTCATACTTCACAGAGTTTAGATGGTTATAGGAAGGTAAAAAAATCAAAGCAAAAATGTTGCATTTAAACAGAATAATCTCATAATGCAGACTCAACATAAATCATTTTTAACTTCTGCTTTCTTACAATTAGAATGAAAATTATAAATTAGACTGTAACTTGTCTACTTTCCAGGAACCGATACTATTGTACATACATTCTTGGCAGGAACACAGAAATTGTGTTTTCCAGTCTTGATGTATGTACTGTAACGTGGAATGCAGGGCTCTTTATAGTGCAAACCTTGCAACCAATTCACTCTATTCTGACCTCTTTTTGAAGTATTATGAGCCTCTTTTTGTAGAGTTTAGTGTATTTTCTACATGGGTATTGTCACTACATGTGGTATCAATAGGTAGGTGAGAGAAAGCATTTTCCTGCCAAAAGACTATAGCAGCAATAGTGTTAAGCACGTTTTTTTTTAGGCAATTACAGTAAATATCGTCTCATTAAAGATGGAGAAACATAAAAAAGTGGTGTTCTGTTCTTCATCAGTTTGACTTTCTTTGCTACAATTAGAAACAGATTGAGGTAGGTTATGAATCAGATCCATGTGTAAGCAGAAAACATTAGACCCTGTAGTTAAACAGTAGGTGGTATGCCTTACAATATGTTGAATATCATTGGATTTTTTTTTTTAATTTTGATATGATTTGTGAATAACCTTTTATGCTCAGTTTGGGGCCCACTTTTGTGGCTGACCATTTCTCTGTGCAAAGTCATACACTTATGAAAAGCAGTGAGGAATTCAATCAATAACGGAACTATTATCGTAGATATTTATGAGCAAGATTGGAAGTCATAAGTACAAAGCATGACCCTGTTATGTCAGCATCTTTGGTCGACTGTAGGAGAAGAAGTCTGCGTGCCAAATAAAACAAGTAGACAGACATCTGTTACAAAATCCACTGTTTGAACCTAGAATTCCTCTAATTATAGAAGTCAGTCTGGTTTAGTGGTTAACACATAAAGCTGAGAAGAGGGAATTGAACTTTTGGAAGCCAGTAGATCTCAGACATAGTCACTGACTTTTTGACCCGTAAGGAGATATTTGACCTCCCTGTGCCTTTTCCCCTAACCATTCTGAGCAGAGTGACTTCTGTAATTGTTTTCCAGATTGGAGAAGCTGTAAGTATTGCTTTCCAAACTGATATTTTACTTAGCAAAAACGTTAACTATGGGTTGCAATTCAAACACAAAAACCACAGAATGAAAGAAATGCAGTATTGTGAACAAAATGGTATATTGGTATATCTTGATGAATTTGTTGCAGGCTGTTTCTCTGAGCTTTTTCACATTGAAAGCTGTTATTTTTGTTTTTAACTGGGACATTATCTGACTGCATTAATGATTTATTACAGTAATCAGGTAGGAAGTCAGTGCACAGCTTGTCTATCGCTGAGATGAGGGTAGCAAGTTGTATGTTTCAGATCTGTGTCAAAAATGTGAGTAAAATTTCCAGTACTGCCAGTACTTCTAAGGTGTTTTCTCTTGCTTGACAGGGCAGCATGAAGTCTTTGCCAGCTGTATAAGATATTTAGGAGTATCGAAATAGCATGTTTCAAAACTGTGAGCCATGCTTTTCACTGCCCTAACTGAATTTCTGCTTTATACTGAAAACTGCTGCCTACAGCGAAACCTATTGCAATATGCTATTTTCTGTTGTAGAAAACAGGTAGAAAGCATATCAGTGCCATATTGCATTCCTGTTCTACTGTGCTTTCCTTGGGTCTATATTATAAGAATGAAGTTTTACAACTTCGAGCACCATATGGGCGACACCATATGAGCGAAGTTGTAAAGCATCAAAACCAAAATAAAAAAATGTAAAAACAAAAGAAAAACCTACCTGATCGCTCTAAGGAGGGGGACAAGTCACCCTGCACCCGCCACACCCCCCGCTACTTAAATATACCAACTCTGAGATCACACTACGTTGAAGTAAAGGGAAGAATTCCCTATGGCAATCTCCATTCACACTTGTGAGGTTTTAAATATTCCACCATTTGGTGCCAACCATATGGTGTTTGAATATTTAAAACTTTGTTCTTATAATATAGACCCGCTTTCCTTGCTGTATCACTCTTTTATGATTAGATCCCCCTTTTTGTATTGTAGGCCTGTGGAACACTGTCTTGAAATACAAATCTGCTAACAAAATCATCATTAGACTTTCCTTAAAGATAAATATTAATTTGCTGTACCTAAACTACTTTATTATGTTATTTATTTATTTATTTATTTACTTACTTAAGTCTTTTTGTTTTTTTTTTATTTGTTTTTTTATTTTATAATCTGATAAGCGATCAGAGGAGTTTGAAGAGAGAAAGAAAAGGGGTGAATGTTTTAAAGGCGGAAAAAAGGGACATTTGGCAAGGGATTGCAGGCAAAATAAGAAGGTAACCACAGAAGACAAGGAGGGTGAGGACTGACTATATGATAGTCAAGAATCACTAGAAGGGAATAACCAAGAAAAGACAAATGCAAATGTGATAGAAGGAGTAGAGAATGTGATAGAAGAAATAGAGGAAGTACAAGAAATCACCGATGGTGAAGAAAATGAAATTTTAGACTTGGCATTATTGAGCCTAGAGCTCTACTTAGCAGACACAAAACCGGAAGTTACACTTCTGGTAGAGGGGAGGGAAGTTAAATTCCTGTGTGACTCAGAGGCTTCACGGACCCTGATACATCCTTCCAAACTACCAGAAAATTCAGAATCACTTGATTACATATTAGTGAAAGCAGCTAATGGACAGCTGTATCGGGAGCCACTCTCCCACAACGTAACAATAACTGACCCTGTTTCAGGGATGACCCAGAAAAGCAAAATTGTTGTTTCTGCAAAATGCCCAGTAAATCTTTTGGGCAGAGACCTTATGCAGATATTTGGCATAGCAGTAGTTCCAACTATGCAGGGTATGGAAGCACAGCGACAAATGGATACTTTTGTGGTGCGACCGGAGGGTGAAACATTTTATTGGTACAGTCAGGACTTGGTTACGACTGGCCAAGGGCAGTAACCGAAGAACTGATGAACGTAGCCATCAGTAAATCCCCCTCCCTTGACACTGATAAACAACATTTGTTGCATTGTACTCATATTACTGTAGCAAACCAGGACCTGATAAAGAATATGAGCAAGAACTGTTTAGAAACCATGCTAACAGATTAGTATTGCGTAATCTGTACTGGGACACAGAAGGAAACAGTGTAGTCAGCTGTTCATTGCCCCAGGAATTCCTAGCATTTTACAAATCTAATCGATTACCACATGTCAATTTGACTAAAGATAAGAATGTGAGGTGGGCAGACTTAGGAGAAAAAGTCACAAGGTGGGAAAAACAGACAGAATTAGAGCTTTCAGAACAGGGAGTACAAAAACAGAAGTTGAATTGGATAACACAGACACATCCAGCTGTGCACTTGCAGGCAAGTGAGGACAGCTGAGTAGCACTCTTACTAGAGGAAGAAGAAAAAGCCTTACGAGGCATACCAGAGAGACTCTCTGGTCAACAGGGAAATCAGATGTAGGACTTATTCGTACAGCAGGACCAGTCACTATCATGCCAAAGTCAGCATTTAGACCTCAAAAGAGACAGTATCCCTTAAGAAAGGATGCAGAAGTAGGAATTAAACCTATAATAGCAGCCTTACTTAAGGAAGGAGTATTGATAGAATCTCCCGATTTGCCATGTAATATACCCTTATTTCCTGTTAGGAAAGCAAATGGAGAATGGCGTATGGTCCAAGATTTACAAGCTGTAAATGACGCAGTTATACCTAGAGCACCTACGATGCCAGATCCACACACCTTATTAAATGATTTGAAACCTCAACAAAAGTATTTTTCTGTGGTAGATATTAGCAATGCGTTTTTCTCAATACCGATACACCCTGACAGCCAACATTGGTTTGCATTTACATTTCAGGGGAAAAGGTATACTTACACGCGACTACCACAGGGATATTGTGAGAGTCCAACAATATTCGCACAGGAAATGGCAAGTAACCTGGTGGGATTTATTCCACCGAAAGGCAGCCAGATTTTACTTTATGTAGACGACATTCTGCTGGCAGCCCCCAACCAGCAAGAATGCAGAGAAGATTCCATAGCATTACTACAATTTCTAGTCACTCAAGGACACAAAGTAAACAAAAACAAACTGCAACTTTGGAAAAAACAGGTTAAATACCTGGGATATATAATATCCAAAGAAGGTAGAATATTAGATGAAGACAGAAAAACAGCAATATTACAAGCACCCAAAACGACTACCAAGAAGGAAATGATGCCCTTCCTAGGTACAACTAATTTTTGTCAGAGTTGGATTCCAAACTATGCCTTGGAATCTGCTCCACTGACCAACTTAATATTCAAGAAAAAAACAACCAAATCCTATGCAAGGGGGAGATGCACGGTCCAAACCAATTGCCACGAAACCACCAAATAGACCAGCATGAGCAGAAATGGAGTAAATGTTAATCCTTTATTGAACATAAATTACAGACCGGTTTCGGCAAATGTTGCCTTCTTCAGTGTGGGACAAAACAACAAAGTTCCATCCATCAAACATTATATATGAACCTTCAGCCAATAAGGCAACCAACTTCATAAATATTAATGATGTAAAGAGAAAAAATAGCCATGACAAAAAAATTGCTTGTAATGGCAAATCTTGACTACAAACACTGCATAACCATGAATAGATCAACAGAAAGCTCAAGCTGACAAATATAAAATGGAAAACAAAATAAAAAATAAAAAATAAAAAATACATGTTGGACATAGTAAATAAGGAGAGAACATAAAGAATATATACATGGTATATATAGTATTCCAAAACTGTCCATGTATACAGAAATATTGGGTATAGCACAGTTCATCAACAACCAAATGTTGGTGAAAAAAATTTTGGTGAAATAATGCTGTATGTTAAAACCAGACAACATAATCAGGATACCCAGCAATATATTGAACAAACCCTCCATATAATGAATATCCATAATACCTATAATAAACAAAATTTGCAATGACTAGATAGCACAGACCATCCACTCCAAATGAGATGCCTAGGGACATGTTAATGTGACGCATAAATGGTAATATCTGTCATATATCTTAATATGGGAAAACCCTATTAGAAAAACACCAAGGGCTCATCCATGACATAGCAAACCTGCCCCCTGCTGGAAACAATGCCACCCAGAAATGAGAAAAAATTAGAAAAAATTATACAAAAACATAGATCAAATGTATAAGCAATATATACATGTATTGGAAATGCTTATGCAGCTGTTACATATGAAACCCATTATAAGTGGTCATTGAGCCCAGGGTAGAACAAACCCCCCAGTGTAATAATCCAATATTTCTCTTTGTGGTCTAATAGGCCATGCCAACCTTGTTTATTACTTCTATCGCCGGAAATGCGATCAATGATTATGAAATTGAATCTGGCCTGTGGATGTTTGAGAGTGTGTTGGTACAAAGCACTAGTCTCTTTGTGATTTCTAATGTCACTGCGATGTTCGTTCATTCGAGATCTAAGTGCCCTAGAAGTTTGGCCTACATAGAATGCACCACAATAACAAGATGCTAGGTACACTACCCAATCACTACTACAATTACCAAATGTTTTGATATCAAATATCTTACTAGTGTTGCGACTGGAAAATTCCTTGGATTTGGGCATATAGGAACAAGAACCACAATGACCGCAGGGAAAAGAGCCAAACAGCTCATCACCTTGTAAGGTAAGTTGTTTATGAATAGTACCTCCACTAGCCGTGTGTTTATAATGTGACAAATATGAACCCAAGGTTTTCCCCCGCTTGTATGAAAACCGACATTGTGGGCCCAAAATTGATCATAACCGATCATTAGCCAAAAGGATATTCCAATGTTTGTTAATAATATTCCTGACCATATTGATATTTCTTCCATAGGTCGTAACAAACCTGACAAGGGTACAAGATGTATTCTTATTTTTGTTTTTGTATTCCAATAGTTGTTCCCTATCCATACAATTTGCCCTACATCTGGCTGAATTGATATCATGATGGTCATAGCCCCTGCTGGCAAACCTCTGGCTCAGATCCATACTAGCTACTTGGTATTCCTCATCCTTGGAACTAAGACATTTTATGCGTATGAACTGGGACACTGGAATGCTTCTGATAGTGTGACGGGGATGCAAGCTGGAAGCATGGAGCAAAGTGTTATATTGTGGGTACTTGCGAAACACCTTTGTGGATAAGGTATGATCAGAATTTCTGGAGACCGTGACATCCAAAAAGTTGATAGAATTTTGATCATGTGTAACTGAAAATTCAAGTCCCCATACATTATCATTTAAATAATCCACAAATTCGGACAAGTAACCCAAGTCCGCACGCCACACTAACCAGCAGTCATCCAGATATCATCGCCAGATGTCCATCTCCACCTGATAGATGTTATGTAAGGCGTCATATATCATATACTCCTCAAAATAAGCCATGAAAAGATCGGCATAAATGGGAGCAAAGGATGCTCCCATGGCAGTCCCTTGCAACTGCCAATAACACTGGCCTTGGAAATATAAAACATTTTTGTTGAGTACATGTTCTGACATACATATCAATAATGTGTTAAACCCTGGTGTGTAGAGATTCACCCTATCTAACCAGTATTGAAGGGATTGTAAACCTGCCCAATGAGGGATACTAGTATATAATGATTTAACATCAAGTGTACACATGT
The DNA here is from genome assembly GCF_019279795.1 of Protopterus annectens. Lineage (NCBI taxonomy): Eukaryota > Metazoa > Chordata > Ceratodontiformes > Protopteridae > Protopterus > Protopterus annectens. The sequence continues at coordinate 497,633,215 of NC_056730.1, read as the reverse complement.
ACCAATCAGGTTGCAGCTGACTATCTTGAATGATCTGTAAAAATTGGGTAGTGTCCTGCAATCTTGACCTTATCAAACCTAGGAGTGGCTTGAGATATCTCGTAAGGAATGCAGATAAGGGTTCAGTCAGAGATCCTGTTCCAGAGACAATAGGTCTGCCGGGTGGTTTGTTCAAAGATTTGTGAATCTTAGGTAAGAGATACAAAATCTGTTTGGAGGGTTCAGACACCATTAATGATGACAAACATTTTTTGCTAATGATACCTTCCTCAAAAGCTAGCTTCAAAAATGAGTCAATTTCTTCTTTGAAAACGGGTGTGGGATCTATAGACATATGCATATAACATTTTTTATCAGATAATTGTGTCAGCCCTTCCTGTATGTAATCAGCAGTATTAAGGACCACCACAGCACCCCCTTTGTCAGCAGAAACAACCACAATATCTTTGTTATTACATAGTTGGTCCAAAGCCAACTTGTCATCCGAGGTGAGGTTACTTCCTAACATAATGTGCCCTAGGTTCTCAAAATGAAGGTCCCTCAAAATCGTATCCATAAATATGGAAACATGTTTATTCATGGGCGGTTGGAAAGAAGACTTGCCAAACCAAAAATCATCAGATGGTCCTGAGCTATCCTCAACGAAAAACAATTTTAAATTCAAACTACGACAAAAGGCCTGTAAGTCCTGAATGATATGATATTCCTGACAAAAAAATGAAGGAATATAATTAAGATCTTTGTTCAGTAAAGCTGTTTGTTCATTAGATAATGAAACATTGGACAGATTTAATACATTCTGATTGAAAGTTTGAGTGGGTCCTAGCTCAGAAAATTGTTCAACAGGCCCTGAAATGAAACCTGGGCGGTTTGTTTTCCGGTGCTTCCTGCCCCCCCGGTGTCCCTTGCCCCTTCTAAAGGGGAAGCTCTATTGGTTTTCTTCCTATTGGGAGAACCCCTCTCAGAGGCCCCTTCACTGTCAGTTATTGAAGAGTCATCCCATGACGTACTATTTGAAGACTCACCCCTATTTTTCAAAATAGAACGGGGTCTCTTTTTGGTGCGACTGGGCCCGGTCCTGACCTGATTGGTGTCAGCAAATCTGACCGACCGGCTGAAATCAAAAGGTCTGCCCCATTGATAATCCGAATAGTCCCTGTGGAACTTTTTGATTTTACGTTCCTTAATAGTTTTCTCATGTTCCATCAATTCATGGGAGAGTATTTTAATATTATCTTGATATTTAGGAGAAGATTCGAACTTGTGGACATCTGAACATAAGGTCTTGATGTCTTGTATGTTCAAATCAACCGTTCTTTCATAATATTGTAGTAGAATATTCACAAATGACATGGATCCCAGCTGTAAAGCTTCCTTCCAATCTTGATTCAATTTTTCATCTGGTCTCCCCACTAGAGGTTGAAGACGTATTCGAAGTCCTCTGGGAGACATATTTTGAATAGAGTATGCTCTGAACAATTTCAGATGCCAAATATTAGATCTAAGTGTTTTAAATGCTTTAGTGACTGAATGAAAAAACATATCACAATCCACCGTAAGTGGTTGTGCCGAGTTCCCCGGATCATTGCTTGGTAGGGTGTCAATCCCAAAAACACCTATATCCTGCCGATCAGCACATAATCCAGACAAAATATTGTTGAGATCCATGCTGCGAATATATGAAAAAACACAGGAAACTATATACTGATAATGAATCCCTGAAAGGCTAGGGACCAGAAATCCCAATTGCACCAGAAAGAAGATTCCCAAGTAGTACCAATTCCCTGTTATTATAAGAATCAAAAGGAAAAAACCAGGATCAGCAAGAAGCACCAGCAGTATTCCGCCTGGACCAAAAATATGTTCCAAAACCAACCAAAGAACTATCTGTTAAATAATTGTAATCAAAGACAAAGGAACATGTGTAGTCACATAAAAATGTGTATATTTATTTGTTTTGGGGGACCAAGCAGTGAGTGTGTATTCGCTACTGGGAGTGTAATAACTTGTACTACAAGGAACAGAACACAATAGTCATAATGCAAATCCTAATCACAATATCTTATTAGTATGCTTGACCAAAGTATCCAAAACCAAAAAAAGGCTAGATACCCAACATCCAAACCTAATAATAAATTTAGAATGCTAATAAAGGGTCCTCTAGATGTAATGAGAATGCCTGACAATACCTTATGACAACCCTAGAGTGACTGAAAACTCCTACAGTTAAATCTATAAAGAATCAAAAAGAGACCCTGATCATAAACATGTGCTGATGTTCAAAAGTATGAACTATATATTGTTATGACAGGTTCATCCACCACTTAAAAGAGCAATATGGCTGAAAAAAATAAGATAATGATTTTAAACAATCTTCGTAAAGGACCCAATAGACTGCTGGTTAACACAGGCCTCAATAAAATTATGTATCAGGACTATGACTGCTCAAAAGAACAATGTAATACTCCAATCGGAATAAAGGCCTCAGTCTATAATAGGCATAACACCAATGAAATGGTCATCAAATTAAACAAAAAATGAAAATCACAACCAAATGTAAATGCTAAAAGATAGAAACAGGTGTAGCTCAATGCATATAGGTCAGTTACACAAATAAGGTGTAGCCGCAGCCATTATATACTTAGGCCAAGTTGTTATGTAGCATACAATACAAAGATATATAACAAAACACATAATATAAAACGAATAAAGACCATTCCACTAATGATGTGCTGATTTCAATTAGTGGTGATATAAAATGGTAATATCCAATATGAAGTCTACAAATTGTCGCTAGAAATACTAAAGTTTGAACATACTCCAAACGAGAAAATTATTGCCTAAATCAACTGTGCATGCACCAATGTAAAACTTATTCCAAATGCCGAAGCTTGTGAAAGTTAAATCATTGAATCAGTACATACAACCTAGTCCAAGTTCAACCAAAAGTTGGACATAATGTACCCCCTTATAAACTATCAAACACCAGTTATTAATGATGTTAAATAAATTTAAACTAATAGTCCACTAGTTTCGTTATCCGATCAGTCTTTTATCATGGATGCTGTAAAAAACAAGTCCTGATAAAGAAACAGTAATTCCTCCGTTCGAGGGCCCAGATGTGAAGCAATACCATTGAAACAGTCAAAAATACAGATATAACAAAGTCCCAGCAACGCCAGTCCTTCAATGAGTTGGACCAAAAACAAAATGTAAATGGCGCACCAACCAGATCGTAGCAATAGTTGAATTCAATGTCCAAACCTTGACTGGAGTAACATAAGCCCAAGAAGGCAGGACATAGCGTAATGAAAGCTTTGTCAAGACTAACAACGTAGTCTCCTAATATAGGCCCAACCACGAATATATCACTGTTAATATAAGGACAAAAAGTTCCACACACTCAATTCAATGTCCACACCTTGACCGGAGTAACATAAGCCCAAGAAGGCAGGACATAGCGTAATGAAAGCTTTGTCAAGACTAACAACATAGTCTCATAATATTGGCCCAACCACGAATGTATCACTGTTAATATAAGGACAAAAAGTTTCACACACCTTGGTCTTTAGATGTCAAACAGGTTGAATCGTAGTTGGTTTCCAATAACAAAAAATATATGTACCCCAGATACAAGTTCAGTCCGGAAACACCAAATGTGAGCGAGCTGCAAAATGAGGCTCTATCCCCAAATGTGGTAGCAACCAATAAACCATATATGGTATAAGCACTGTTGTTAGCGTTATGTAAATGCCTAAACCAAAAAATTGGAGAAAACACTCAGCGTATCCACATGCTGGCTTGTCGCTGGAATCAAAACGAAAAAATATGGTAAGACATCCACAAATCAAACGCTTACCATGTGTAATGATAGAGTCCCGAAACTAATGGAAATATTAGAATGTCAGCTGCAACCGCTTCCCGTTTAGGCGCCAAAACAGAACAAAGTAGCCCAACCCGCAATAGGCGAGCTTGAAAGTCCTGAAGATCCAAAAATAAAAAACGATAAACTCCAAATACCAATTCTTGATGGAGGAACAAAGCCACTGTCCATAACAAAAACCCACAGTGAAAAAAATACACTGAATGGGTAAAGAAGTAAAAAATATAATAAACAGTCCAAAATCAGCCTTACAAAAGGGAGATACAACTCCACTGCTCGGTCCCCCAGCACAGAGTGAGCACAGACCAAACCAACCAAATCCTATGCAAGGGGGAGATGCACGGTCCAAACCAAATGCCACGAAACCACCAAATAGACCAGCATGAGCAGAAATGGAGTAAATGTTAATCCTTTATTGAACATAAATTACAGACCGGTTTTGGCAAATGTTGCCTTCTTCAGTTGGGGACAAAACAACAAAGTCCCATCCATCAAACATTATATATGAACCTTCAGCCAATAAGGCAACCAACTTCATAAATATTAATGATGTAAAGAGAAAAAATAGCCATGACAAAAAAATTGCTTGTAATGGCAAATCTTGACTACAAACACTGCATAACCATGAATAGATCAACAGAAAGCTCAAGCTGACAAATATAAGAAGCCTATGGCAGCACAAGATTTATTACAATGGACACCAGAAGCAGAATCAGCTTTCTGCAAATTGAAACAACTGATATCATCCTCATTAGTTTTAGGATTACGAAACTATCATAAACGATTTTTCCAAACTGTAGATTGCAAGCAGGGCTATATGACATCAGTGTTAACACAGCAACATGGGGACAAACAACGCCCCATAGCTTACTATTCATCACAGCTAGACCCAGTGGCGCGATCCTTGCCCCACTGTGTACAGGCAGTAGTCGCAGCTGCAATGGCAGTGCAGGCTTCAGCCTCAGTAGTGTTGTTCCACCCTCTCACGTTGAGAGTGCCTCATGCAGTCGTGATTATTTTACTGCAAGAAAAAGTAGTATATCTTTCTCCTGCTGGGCATCTTTCCTGTATGACTATACTGTTGAGCCAACCTCATATGACAATTGAACGATGCACAACTTTGAATCCGTCAACCTTGCTCCCAACCCCTGCAGATGACAAACCACACTGCTGCCTGCAGGAGATTGAGCAAAAGACACTGCCTAGAAAAGATCTCACGGATGTTCCCTTGGATGATGCCGAGGTGACATACTATGTGGACGGCTCGTGTAGAAGGGATCCTACAGGACAGAATCTAGTGGGGTATGCAGTAGTTTCTGATACTGAGATTTTAGAAGCAAAGTCTTTACCACACAACTTATCTGCACAAGCAGCAGAATTGATTGCTTTAACAAAGGCATGTACCTTGGCAAAGGATAAACGTGTGGACATATTTACTGACAGTCAGTACGCTTTTTCTACTGTACATGTTTTTGCGCAGCAGTGGAAAAATAGAGGAATGATAACATCTACTAATAAACCAATTAATCATGCGCAATGTATTTTAGATTTGTTAGAATCTATTCAGTTACCTCAGAAAGTAGCTATTTGTAAATGCGTAGCTCATACCAAACAACAGGATAGGATTTCAAAAGGTAATACGAGAGCTGATACAGCTGCAAAGCAGGCAGCTTCAGCCTCAGAAGTATTTCTTTTGAGTGAGAAATTACAACCATCTGAGATTTTAGATTTAGAAATGTTAAAAAGAAATGCAGACACTTACTACAAATGTAGAAAAACAAAAATGGATAAAACGAGGAGCAATTCTTGAGAAAGGGCTGTACATCTCCAAAGAAAGGAAACAATTTTACCATCTAACTTGTTTAGATATGCAGCTTTGTTGAGCCATGGGCAGTGCCATGTCTCAACAGGGGGGATGGTACAGTTAGTGAATCGAGTTTTTACAACGTATGGATTTACAAACTACACAAAAAATTTTTGTGCAGCATGCCATGTTTGTAACAAGCATCATGCACAAGGGGCATTGAAGCCTAAGTAAGGGAGTTTCCCTGCACCATCGTATCCGTTCCATACTATCTGTATGGATTTTATAGAACTAAACAAATGCAAAAATAAAAAGTACTGTCTTGTCATTATAGATATGTTTTCCAAATGGGTGGAAGCTTTTCTGACCAAAAATCCAGATGCAGCTACTGTTGCAAAAGTCCTTGTTAAAGAAATTGTTCCTAGATTTGGCATACCGGAAAAGATCTATAGTGACAATGGCACACACTTTGTAAATCAAACCATACAACAATTGAGCCGTTATTTCGGGATTTCTTTGAAAAACCATTGTGCATACCACTCCCAATCTGCAGGATTAGTAGAGAGGCATAATGGAGTTCTGAAAAATAAGCTTAGGAAATTGATTAGTGAGACACAAAAGAACTGGGTGCACTGTCTACCTCTGGCACTGTTGAGTATGAGAACTGTTCCAAATGCAAAAGGATTAACTCCTTTTGAAATACTGTTTGGGAGGGCATATTATACACCTCAGTGGAAACCTCTTATGCCCACAGACCAGGAGGCTGACAGTTCACTTGCAGAGTATATGAGGCGATTTTTGAATAACAAACTTCTGCAGTTAAATTCTGTTTCAGATAAAGAACAAGTCAGCTATGGAAAAGAAGTATAACACATCCCTGTTCCAGACCTCTATTGTGACTGAGAGGGTGTTTGATCTTCTTGAAACCCATTTCAGGTGTCTGGATGAGTCTGGGGTGCCCTTTAGTATAATAACTCAGCTATTGTGCATAGGATGTTCACTTTTTGTTGCATTCTGCATATGATCATGCAGTGGTCTGGTGGTGAAGTGGCCCATGCTGTCATTGCAGATCGCAATTGTAGTCCCACTATGACTGATAATGATCAGCCAGCAGCAGAAGTAAGGGACCCGATGTGACAGGCTAGTGCATGACATGCATATGCACAGTTAAGAGATGGAATCTAGTCCAGAACTATGGACCAGGACCATCAGGTTAGTGTTTCCTTTTTTTAAAAAAAATCATGTAGAGCATAATCGATGCTTGTGGTGATACCTCTGGGCATTGCTGTGTGGTGCATGGTCTACTGTCACTGTTTAGCTAGCATTCCCTCTCATCTAAAAATATTTTTTATTACTAGCTGTTTGTCTAAGTGCTCACTGATTCCTGGGCAATGATGCTGAAAGGAAGCAAATCAATAAATTAACCTTTTTTTAAATTTTGTATTTAGAATTCAGTGAAACAGGTACTGTTAGCAGTGAAAAATGTAACTTTCATTTTCAATTTATCTGTAAGGAATTATGTTGAACTGCACATTAGATTTCTTTCTTACTATCATATAAAATATTAATGAGGTCAGAATCTTTCTTAATTTGTGCTGTGGTGAGGTTATCTATGTATTTAACAGATGTACAGAGACTTTCCTGCCCCCACAACATAATTGCATTTAACACAAATGTATAAGATTGCAGTTTTAGAATATGGTGAAATTAATAGCTGAAAAGTGAATAACCTCACATATATGTCCACCCCATCCCCAACTAAACTTTAGTTTCATTACACATATATACTTCAAAATAAATGTTAAGTCACAAGTAGCTCCAGATCAAATGAGTCATACACATTGACAGGCCTGCTGATGGGGTAAGATATCTTGATGATGGGCTACCATGAGAACTGTAAATTGAGTTAGTGCGACAGTGTGATCTAGAGGAGGAAGATGATCCTCCTGTTAGTGACCTGACAGTGCTGTGTAACCATGACCTTGACATGGAAGGTGAGGTTCTCCTAGGTGTAGATGACCATTGACATGGCCATTGAAAAATGTGTTGTGGTTGTTCACTGCGAATGCATATATTAATGTCTTGAGAGCCAGCGTTATTATCATGTGATCTTCCCCCACATGACCACACAGTCTACTGTCCCCTTCCCCTTATCAAATTGAGTCCAGCTTAATTCTAGTATCACTGAACCACTGATGACTGGTGTGATACCATGCCACGCATCAGTAAAACCACAACATTATCCCCTCTCTCTGCCAATTCAAAGTACTGTTTAAAATCTTCACACATAGCCTGTAGGACTCTAACCATTTCTAGCTGACTCTCGTTTGCACTGGTGTAAGCTCTAACTATGTCATGGCACATTTTCCATTGTGCTGCTAATGCTTTACTTGTTTCCTGAGGTAGTTCAAAATAATTTCTGAGCCTATCATTTTTTTTGTAATGTTGTCACTGTGGGTAAAGTGGTCTCAGACTGCCTTGCTTCATCCTGAAAGTGTTCTTCTGCCTGTAGAGACACAGGTGTAGACATGTTTGTTCGCAGTGTACAAGCATGAGCAGAATGTTAACCTTTGTTTGACTTTATAATGCAGTGTCACTTTTTGAAGAATTACTAACATGTTGTGAAGTGACAGAGCTTGCCAGTACACTGGTAGACTGCCTGACACTTCCCTCAGGGTGTCTCATAAATATAACTATGTTATTTTTATTGTCATCATCATCATCATCATCAGTAGCACTCATTCTATGCTGACGTCATCAATATTTATTGGTACAGTTGAGCCGTTTGCTTCTGATGCTGACTCTGTAAAAGAAATCATCGCAACACATTAGTAACACTGCATCAGCATACAGTATAGTATGCTTACATGGGGGGGCACTTTCCATGATGTCTGCCTTCATTTTCATTAGCTGCTGATGTTCGAGGCTGACCTAATAATAATTAATTGAGACGTGTCATTACACAACTGTTTATCAGCATTCCATATTAAACATTTAAAAGGTGTATTTTTGAAACTTACCATCAGGAGTGGATGAATGCAAATGCTGCTGCAGCCTTTGGATTGATGGATCAGTGTCCATGTCACCTCTAATAATCTGGTTGCACCACCTTCTGTCATACTCATCCCCATGGATGGACAGAAGGAATACATCATCTGGTATTAACTTAATATGATTTGGAGCCCCCTCTCCTTTAGTGGTCCTGGAAATTGCATTCTGCCTAGCCTTGCTTCTAGCACATCCTATCTTATCACTTGCCCTTTTCTTGCACTGTGCCAGAGATCTGTTTCTGCCTCCAGCTGCATTGATTTCAACAACTACTTGGCTCCATGCTTTGCTCCCCTCACCTTGCCTTGGGCCCCCTATACCAAACAGTAGTTTGCCATGTGTCCTACATGCTGCCATGAGTACACAATTTTCCTCATGTCTAAAGTTATCATATCTATGCTTGGATCCCATAGTCTTCATCTGTACTATACAGGAAAATAAAAAAATAGAAGGGCTTCTCCCAAGCACTTGCCACAGTACTGTGTGCATGACATCAGTGGTTAAAGTATTAGTTAAAGTATAATCCACTGGCCTGCTATTCCTACCACCAACACATACAGAAACAATCTAACACACATGTGATTTCAAAGAGCACAACTTCAGATCTTTCAATACAAAAATGCAGTCCTGTCTGCCATTGCCATGTACTCTTTCCTCACTGACATTAGTAAAGCAGCACTTTCACTACACATGTATGTCTGTCTTGTGTACAGTAAACATTGTCAATTTCAATACCAAGGTTCAGTTATTACATTTTCAATGAACAGAAGCACATGTCAAACTACTTGCAAGCAGTTCCCCATAATTAAACACTCATTTAAGGTAAAAGCACAGTACAGTTCGAAATGCACTGCAACTGATCTTTAAAACATTATGACAGGCACTGTTGATTGCCGTGTTAATGACTATTACTTATTTTATAATTGTTTTCTTACTTTTGGGTGTTTGAGGTATCCTAAGTAATTTGTGACCTATTTTGGCTACATGCAAATCAGTAGAACGCAGCACAACCTTGTGATGTAAGTTCAGGCTGATTTGCACATTTATTATGCAAGTTAAGCTAATTTATATGCATGTCTATGAATTGTAGTTTAACGCAAACATGTTACAAAGTACATCAGTGTGTTCCAGACTTTTGGCAATTGTGAATGCATGTGACATGCCACATGAACAAATCTCAGAAAGGAAGGATGCTCTGTGGACATTTACAAAATCTGCAGCAGTCTGCGGAAATGCCAAACTATTCACAGACTTGCACTTTTTGGCCAAAACTTGCTAATATAGAGATATTCTTCAAAATGAAGTCATCTGAATGTCAGGTTCCAATGAATATGAAGGTTAATCCATGGCCATCCAATTTTGTATGTCACACCCTAACAAGTAATACATATACAAAAGTATTAGAAGTACTTCTTCACATTAATATTGACATTTATTTCCCCAGAATTATTAATAAAATAAATAAATAAATAAATGAAGATAAAAAGTGATGGGTCCCACTTTAATGCATGAAACCAAATGCTGCTGAAGTCAGAAATAAGAAAAATTATAAATTTTATGTAGAAATATTACTGGCAACACTTAATTGATTTACAGTAGAAATCCTTTAGTAAGTGCATGGTCTTGTAAGTATTTCCCTTTAGGAACAACAGGGTGTGAGAAAGCATTTGTGATTACACCATACCTATCAATGTTATCAATAACTGGTCTAATGAACATGCTGGTAATAAAAGGATTTGGTCAAGGTGATATCATACCCAACAAGGCTTGATTCTAAACCTGTTTAATACAGCCCTCACCATACTTTGCTCATTCTGATTCTGGATCTTTGAATGATGGTAGCACCTGTAAAAGCATGAGGCCACAATCTTGGCTGGTTTGAGAAGAAAACCTTAATTGTGTTGTATTTTCTGCATGACTCATACCTGGAGAAGATCCAGATGCATAAACATACTGGGAAAAAATTATCTGTTAGGAGATGGGTGACCACCTGTCAACCCTGACAGGTATAACTCACTCCATTTACCAGTGCCATCACAAGTATGATGACTTGCAGAAGCATAATGCCGGCCAGCTGGTTGAGTGGGTTGAACAGGCCTGGGTGAAACAGCCAGAGTTCTACAAGTAAAAATTTTAATCCATTTTATAACGCTCTCTCTCTCTCTGTATATATATATATATATATATATATATATATATATATATATATACATATATATATAAATCGATTGTATAGCTCTCACTCTCTCTCTCTCTCACACATGTGTATATATATATATATATATATATATATATATATATATATATATATATATATATATATATATATATATATATCTCCAACTTAAACCTCTCCCCCCTCTTCCACCTTGCACTGACTCATCCAACTACCTCTACTATTACTTCATCCCACCCAAAACAATCCCTCCCCTACCAAAAACTAATTTTCTTTCTAATATCTATTGTACCATACCCTCCAGTCTCAATTATATTATTACCCTCTCCATGCATAATATTTTCCTAACCTACTAATGGCTGGTATCTATATATTTTGAAATGTTAAACCTACAATTGAGTTTATAACAAAAATATTCACTTTATGTAAATGTTGAAATTTCTGTGTTGAATTATATCTTTTCAGTTTGTAACATTGTGACAAGCCAATTGCAAATATCATGGAGTTTATCTGTAAATGTTTAATTAGCTGCATGAACTATGTCCTTTTGTAACATGTAAAATGTAACTTGCAATTATTGTGGAGCTTTTCTCCCCGGGCCTTCACTGAAAACAGGCTCTTCTTGGCCCAGTGGACTTTACCGGTATATATATATATATATATGTGTGTGTGTGTGTGTGCGTGTGTGTGCGTGTGTGTGTGTGTGTGTGTGTGTGTGTGTGTGTGTGTGTGTGTGTGTGTGTGTGTGTGTGTGAGTGTATAAAATGGGGGTGGGGTAGAAAAACATTGTACAAGTAGATTTACTTCAATAGTCAGATTTCTTAAACTGCAAATATGTACTTGAGGTGACATTCTGAAATGCAGTAAGATAAAACAAATAACATTTCATGTAGACATCCATCTGTTCATGACAGAGAAAAAATACTGCTGTTATCTAAGAGGTTACAGTAATAAATAAAAATGTCAGTATAGAATATGAAAATAGTAATCTGTACAGGTTACTCTGCAAATGCATTAGTAATGTTCAGATATCAATAATGCTAACTGGATGTAATACAATTATAAAGAAAAACTTGCAGTTACAGATGTAAAGAATTGTGCAGCATTGCACTGAAAAAGCTGTAAGACCTTTTCTAATTATTTCAAGAAGACAGGTTCTCTGAGAGGTAACTAAATATAAGTAAAAAATTTTGCTGAACTTAATTGTTCATAAGTATTTCTTGCTGCACATATAATATGACTGAAGTGACACTCACAACACCCTAGGCAGACAGTTGGGGAGGGGAGTGTAGGTTACTTTGCTTTAATAATGAGCAGCAAATACCCTTTCAAACAAGCTATTTTACTTAATTATTGCACATTATACAAAGTTCTGCAGAAAAGGAAATTCACACTTCCTTCAATTGTTACATTTCAGCATTTGCAGTTCAGGTTTTCTTCAGTGATACATGCATTTTTAAACAATAGCCAGGCATGGATTCATACTTCTTCAGTGCCCTACACAACGCAGTAGTATATTTCACTACTGAATGTGAACACATATATGTATGTATTTAACAGTTACATTCTGACAAGATAAGACATACCCCAGAATTTAATAAAATCCATGTAGGCACAGTGTAGAGCCTACATGAATTTCATTTTCCTGAACCAGAAAGGAGGAAAGATGTGGTTCAAGAAATCCCAAGGATCCTTTCGTGACACTCAGTGGGCATGAAGCCTGAGGTGAGGGTATGATTAAAAATGACACTTAGGTGAGGTGCCGGTTCATTTTGTAGTTCATGTAGTACACAGCCTGGGATGTCATCTGGTCCCATGGATGCTGTATTCTTTGCTTTGGAGAGTGCGTTTTTTACCTGTGTGGCCATTATTACTGGAATTTGGCAATCTTCCGGTATTGAGATGGGCCATTTAGGGGGTGAGAGGGGGTTGAAGTTGGCACTGAATCGATCTGCCAGGATATTAGCAATATCCTTGGGATCAGTGTATTTAATGCCATCCACAAGAACTACAGGTAAATGGGTGAGGTAGCCCATATTATGAGTAGAGAACTGTGTGTTTAGATTTCCCAGAATGTTAAAATCATTAGCAAGAATGTGAAAAATCAGCAATGTGCAGTCAGAAATAATATGCATAATCTTGGTATGGCTGTATGCTTGGAGTATCCGCTAAAAGTTGCGGCAGTCTCAGTCACTGGTATTCATACCTTTCAACTGTGCCGAATTCCTCAGCATTTAAAGATTTTGAGGTCCAAATAATGGGGTGCCCCGAATTTCCGATTGGGCCCCTTTATTCATAATTAATTCCCGGCCTTTTTTAAAAAGTTTTCCACCTCGGCAATCTTCCACTGATGTTATCACATGCGCAATGACGTCAGCATCATGAGCGGCTGGTCAGCCAGTTGGAATTCGGCTGAGGGCTTGAGGGGTGTGACTGTCTGAATGTTTATGTTCTGGGCACCAGCAACATGCATCTCGGTTGGACACAGACTTCAAAATCATATCAGGACAGGTGCAGCAGCAGCCAGCAGCAGTTAATCCAATATTCAGCCTCTGTTCATTGATGGATACTTTATTTGTCATAGAGGTAAATGGGAAATTGTTTGCAGTATTTTGGATGGGATGGGAAATGGGTGATCTGAAGCTTTCAGAATGACTTGTCCGGTCATTGCTCTCGAATTTGTTGGCTCAAAATGGCCTGAGCTGGTTTCAGTGTAAAGTGTTAATATGGCTTGCTTCGGGAGAGCTTACAGTGAGAATAAACAATGAATGTTAATAGTTGTTGTATATATAACTTATTTACATTAAAAGTGAGACATAAATCTAGTAATAATAGTGATGTTTGGTTGTCACTTCTGATCAAAGATTCAGAACTCCAAGCAGTTTTAGGTAAGGTGTCGGGGAGAGATAGAGACCATTGCTTATGGATGTTGGCCTCCTTAAACACAGTTTTATGCACTGTTAGCACACACATTATATACAGGGATATATAAATAATACTGGGAGCATATTATTTTTTTCTCTGATAATGATAGCAGTTGTTGATTTATGAAAAGAATTTTGTTACGCCCTGGTAGTTTCTACTGGCCTTTTTATCTGTAGTGGTGACGATATTGACATTAGAATGATCTTATTTGAAGTTCATTTTGACACTTGCTCACTTAAAATGTGACATAAAATGGAAGGACTGTAAGTCTTGATTGTATTACTATGTTATAGTTCATTTAGGGGTATGATTTATGCAGGTTAATGTTGATCTATTGGGTGGCTGCTTCAACTGTGTAGGAAAGTGGATTATTATGCTAAGTATTTTGGTATTTCCAAGTTAAAATGTGCGGTATGATAAAACAATGTTTTATATTTCAATGAGAAGCTGAAAACCTGGGCAGGCCCGTCTGTGGGCTTGGGCAAAGTTGACAAGTTAGGTTTTATTTGTACCATAGCTTACAAAGCATTGGTTAGATAAAACCTGCAGGAGGTACATTTGAATAGTTGGTGTGACAGACCACAGATAGGCAGTTAGTGGATCCTTTTTTTGTTTTGTGGCTGGTGACAGTTGCCATACTGGTCTGGCAGTTGTTTGTATTAGGACACACCCTGATGAGCAGTAGCAAGCACCTCACCTGGTGTGACATGGGTCAACCTTAGAGTGACAGAACTCTTATTTTTCAAGAAGTAAGTGTTTCTATTATTCTAGTTGTTTTTGAGAAGATGATATATACATTTATGTGCCCATCTTTTACAGATATTGTCAGTAATGCCCTTAAAGTTTGTTTTTGTTTTCTAATTTTTAAAAAGTAAAAAATTAGAACAACAATGAAACTATCCAAACACTTAACTGACATACCCATCTGGATGTTAGTCAAGTCAGCACTGCCCACATCTGTGCAGAGTACAATGATGTGACCTTAGGTAAACAGTTGCTGCCTTACCTCTGTTTATGGGATAGTGTATAGCCTTAGAAGTCAATTTAAGGCATAGTTTGACTGACTCTCAAAAGTGGTTTGGTTGTAGTAACAACACTGATAAAATTCTGACTTGGCAACACACAGCTTTTTATTTGATGCATAGCATTTGGTAAAAGGTTTCCTTGTGCTGTGTTGGTACGTTGTCATTGTTCTCTGTTTTAAATAAATTTACACTTGTTGAGAGTCAGGTTGGTAGAGACCTGTGTATGGAAGACCTGTGTCTGTGTCCCTGTTTGTTTAGCAGGCTAAGCCATATGATCTGGCATTTGCCACATAAGGTTAAAGTTGTGAACTGCAGTTACTGTGGTACAGGGCTTGATTTACTTGGGTCTTGTTTGTCTGTTGTGTGGCCTTGAACAAGTCATTTAACTAGACATTGATCCTGGGTCGCCCCAGAATAAAACAGTGTGTCCAGTGAGCCTACCTGGTTAACAAATGAGTAATATTATAATCCCTTTAGCATGTAGGGTATGCAGTCTTGGTGTCATTGTCTTGGTCTGCTTTTCCTTTATTCAGCAAGATGCCAAAATCCTTAAACAGGAGGAGAGTCATTTGAGTGTTCAGAAATTAATGCCAAGAATGTGAACATAGCTCTCAGTCTTCAAAATAAGGTTGCATAGGAATGGATGTTATATCCTGTAGGTAACTACAGTGGCAGCAATAGAAAATTATTTATGAGTGTGAGGATGTTTTTTTTTTTTTTGTGAAGTTTATGCTGTCCTGCTGTGCAAGTAAGTAGCCATTGTTGGTTTATGCTATATTTGTAGTGGTATTGGTGAGAGAGCATACACAATTCTGAATAGTGTTGCATCAGGGGTGATAAATTCTGTCTTTGGTAATAGTAGCCCAGGGTTAGTCATAAGAGGGGGGAAACGCAGTTTTAGTCATCAAGAATTTAGTGATTATTTCAGGCAGTTGCCAACTTGTCTGACCTTTATGTAAACTGTCAATATTAATTCTTGTATCTGTTTTTCTTTGTACAAGAACATGTGACAAATTTGAAGTTTGCTTATGGCAAAGCAATTCAGTTTGTCAGCACAGTGTTTCTGCACTTTAGAGGCACTTCCTCAAAGTGCTTGGTTCTTCACTATGGCTGTATGCTGGGTTGCCTTCTGTATGAAAAGTTTGTGGATTTTCACCAGGTGCTGTGATTTCATACCAATTTTAAAAGATGTGGGGTATGTGAATTGACATTGCTCCAAAGTTTTCCCCTTGTAGTGTTTTTATATCAGGTTGTGAAATGTGCAAGTAGAAGTGTGTATGCTGCATGTGAATGAACTCTCTTGACCCCAAAGTGGATTAAGCAGGTGGAGAATGAATAAATTAATCTTTCTAGAAAGGAGTAGCACTGCAACTCTTTTACACTGAGGTAGTTTAGAAAGGTAAAGCAAATTGATGTTTCTTCGTAAGGACTACATTCATTAGTAACAAATGTGGATAGTATGTTTTAATCACTACATTCCAACTATCTAAAACTCTCAACTAGTAGCCATTGTAAGCTTTAAGATTTCTGATTTTTTTCTAGTAGTCAGATCTGGGTACAGAATGAATGGAAGCATGCCCTTGCTTTGCTGTATTGATATATTTTGCTTATTTCAGCCTTTGCTAACATTGAGTTCTTTTTTTTTTAATAGTTTAAGCTAATTAATACTAGCCTCTTGCCACACCATTTCCAAAATGTCTGAAGCCCGCCACTGCACTGCATTTTAAAAAATCCCCAATTTTTTTTCTCACCCTAATTATTTTTGAGTAGTGGCACTAACTGTATTTTCTCTCCATCTTTAACATCTTTTTACCAAGGTAGCACACTAGTGTACTGTGCAAGCATAGCCTCACCCAGTGTTATTTTTCTAAAAGAATATTGTATTTTAGTTTTTCACAAGTTCAAATATTAATATAAATAAAACACTATTGTTCTTATTTTGTGTTTCATGATCATATTTTGGTTGTCTGTTCTTCATTTTGCATTTAAAAATTGGCATCCCACAATTCCATTGAGTGGGTAGGGCTACATAATTATGGATGTAAATTTTATGTTAATCAGCGTACAGATTTGTGCCTATTTTTCAAGGGCTTTGCCCAGAGGTTTGATGTTTCCGGGTTGAGGGGTATGCTGCTATTAGGTTTTATTCCCATGCCTGTCAACAAAGGCATGACTGCTGTTTAGTGTCTGTACTGTACACATACATGTCTCTCAAGTGTCATGGTTTTATGTTATGTAATTAATAGTGTGTAATCCAGCTGTTACCAGAATACCATGGCAATAAGTACCTAGGTTGCACAGTATCACCATTTCAGCCCACAGATCACCTTGGTAGTTATGTGCAAGTGTTCTGTGTAGGTGTGTATCCACAGTTGTTACCGTTTGGCCTATAATGTCCCATGCATATATCTTGAGAGGTATGTATGTGCTACATCAGCTACAGGAGACTGTAGACCCATAGAGTAGATAGTAATACTGATTGTCTCTCTCTCTCTCCACACCCCTTATCTTCTTTTATTTACTACTGTTATTCATTGGTCATGGTGTAATATTAACTTATATTGTTGCATTAACTGTTTTGGGGGCATATGTTATTATTGTTATGTATTGTAATGGATGCATATTCTTCTGTGTGGCGACTTGCATGAATGGGCGTTCCTTCGTTGAAGGTTGTGCGTTAGGCCCGGCAAACCAGTACATAAAAATCTACTGCCAATCATTAGTGGACTGGAGTTCCGCTGTGGTGACCCCTAACTGGGCAAAGCCGAAAGAAACAAACAAATTGTAATGGATGCATATTAACATATTTTGTTAAATTACTATTTTGTTGGCCTTATGCTGTAACTGTTACTGGCATGCTGTTATACTGACTGTTCTGTTATTTATTGTTGTGTTTCACATAATTTGCATTGATATGTAATTGCGTTATTTCCAATGATCTACCATGCTGCTATTTCTAACAATGTTTTGTTAATAGCTAACCTATGCTTATTGCCATACCTCCATTACGAAGATAGTGTAGTGGTTAGAGTCCCGGCATTACATGCAGGCATTTACAGTTTGAATACCAAGACAGGCAACCACAGCAATTCAGGGTAGGCCGGTTCCTGGTGATCCTCTTATCTTGCCTCAACTGGCCATGGCAGCAGGTTCTAGCTTGTCTGGGACCCAGGCCGGTAGTGCCCCTTCCACTGCCCTTGCACCACCTGCAGCTTTGGGTGGAACTGCCTCAAGGGACAGGGCCTGGCCTCCCCATGGGAGCAGTGGCGGAGGGCCTGCAGTCACCAAGGATCAACTGCCAGTCATGGTGTGCAGGATTGTTCACCTGAGCTATGAATGCTGCCTGCGCTAGATTGACAGCACATTGGCTGACCTGATGGGGCAGGCTTGCCCTGGCACCCAGCCTCCAGCACAGCCAACCTCGGGGCAGTGAAAGAACATTGTCAACTGTTCCATGGGTGGGGACGTGAGTCATGTTGCTGTCATCTGGAGGCACATGCATCTTGGTTCCACAACATCCTCCCATCCAAGATGTTTATCCCTCTCATGTGTCACACACCACCTCTGTCTGCTGTCTTGGGTATCTTGTCTGTCTACACCTCATCCTCTCCTACCCAACATACCTACCCACATATACCTTTGTCCCTTCCCCTACATTCCACTCTCACCTTAAAAAAAAAAAAAACACAGGCACCTGTCCCAAAAAATATCGTGCCATACATAGCTCTCCAAGTTGCACACATGTCCACTGTACACCACTAATCTTGTCTAATTGGCTTGACAACACAGTTATGTTGTCCTCACCCCTTTCTCTGGGGTTTGACAGTCCAAATTAATTTACAAAATCTGTCAAAATGCACAGCTGTTGCTCTACAAGATATGGATAGCTATGGGTCTTTCCTACACCCTTCCTCCACATCCCTAACTGCCTTTCACTATGTTCTTCTCCCTGCTTGCCCCCATTTCACCACTTTTTTATCACCCCCATTTCTTGATTTTTTAGCAGAGGTTTGTGCAGAGCTAAGCAAAGTGGCATGCCACTTTTCTAAGCTTAAATGAGCTTTAATGATTGAATGTATTTATTACATTGTTAGACACACGTACAAAGTGCATACTTGTGCCAAGTTTTGAACTTGGGCTCCTCTCACCTACAGCCCACTCCATTAACCAACCACACCACGCAGATCTGATGTAAAATAGGTGTTTCCAGCAAAACATACTGATTGCCACTTAGAGTCATTAGGCATGTAACTGAAATAAAAACTAACGGGATAAATGGGAGTGTACTGTGGTGCAATAATACACCAGTAGACATCCAAAGACATAATAATGGATATAAGTGAGGCCTGTGATAGCAGGTATATGTGCCCTTTTATTAGCAACTTTTCAAAAGACACCTGCTAAGGCAGCAATGGTAAAGTACATGTGCAAATGGGACTCTGGTGCAGAAATACAGCCATATAAAGCCAAGCGCATACTGATGGATGTAGAAATGTTTCTCATAGCCTGTATATGTGCACATATATCTTACAAATACAGATGCATTTGAAATGACTCAGTGGCGAAGTCTGTTAATTGCCTTCCATGCAGTACATTTTGTCACACACAGTCCTCAGTTCAAATCCAGTTTTGTCAAGCAGTTCAATTACATTATTGTGAAGAGAGCAAGTAATGGCTGAGTCGTGCAGTCCTAACCCACACAGGTTACTGCTAGTCAATGAACTGCTACCCAGTTTTGCAAGTCAGAGCCCTGCACGTAGGAACACATAACACTTATTTGTATAGCCTAACTATATGTTGCCTACTACTCTGGTATTTGAACCATTCCATAACAGATGTACCTTAATCGTATGCATCGATCAAATGTACAGGTTACCCTTACCCTGGCTCTGCCATAACAATAACAACAGGGCTGCCACAGCTGCCACAGTTACACATACAACTTGCTGTCCTCAAAAGTGTCCACACTCCCTGCTATGTGCGCTAGGCTGCAGCAGCATCTGCAGCCTGTAGTATACACAGTTGTATGTAAAGATAGTTGCTACAGACCTACTGTACCTTCCAATCACCTAGAATAAGGGATCCAGACACAGCCATATGCAATAAGCCCAGAGATAGGGACATGTGCAATGGTTTGCCCCTGCAAAGATAGTAGGTTGATAGAATAGCAACTTTTGCATTAGCATGCATATTCTGACAGGTATGAGGTCTGACACTCAAGTGTGTCTCTTTCCTTACTGACCTCAACCCACAATATTTGTCAGTGAACTGCCAAATGACCACTATGTCATGGGACACTGACTACACATATGAGGTGAAACTGTGGACATACCCATAAATCCCTACACTTGGCATTTATGGTACCTACCCTCTGTGATGCTGTACTCTCTACACCTCAGTGATGTCCATCTTAACAACTAAGAAAGGGGCCCAGGTCTACATGAAGGCCTTATATATTGCACTGTGGTGGCCTGTCATTGGCCAATGATAGTGCAATTCAGCTGTTTTGGCTGGAATTAGAAATTCTAAGCCACCGATTGGTGCAGTGGCAATTACCTGCTAATGAGCAGTACCTTAAAAATCAAGGAGCTGAGGCTTAACTCACATGGAGAGTGGATTTCCAAAAGTATGCTAGAAGCAAAGTTCAAAAAAGGAGTATTGCACTCTAGCAGGTATGTAATAAATTTCTACATATAATAGGATGTGGATGGGAGGATGGAGGTATGGGGAATAGAGATTACAGCAGTAAGCCAGTCTTAGATCGATGGTAATGATGTGTCAGTGATACTCTGCTGTCCTGCACCTATAGGCATGCCTCTCAACCGTCCCTGATTTTTAATCACATCTCAGTTCTGTCCCTGTTAATCCCTCCTACAATGGTTAGTGGATTACACATAATACATAGTGATAATGAGTAAGGTTCTGCACTCCAGTAACATCAAACGATGTACTGTAATTCATCCCCCTCATTCAGTCACTATCTTACATACATAGTTCATCAACATCATCATCAGCCCTCTTTTTCCCATTTTTCTACATGGGGTCAGGGTATCATGTTAACTGTCGCCAACTCTCTCAACTCAATGCCACACTCCTGCCTTCTTCAACACTCATGCCTGACTGTCACAGATCTTCTTTCACACAATCCATCCACCTCTTTGCTGGATGTCCTCACTTCCTCTTACCTTCTTCCTGTCTGTCCCAAATCTTCCTCACCAGATTGTCTTCTGCTTTTCTACACGTGTCCAAACCACTGTAATATATTCTCTTTGATCTTTTCTACAATTGGAGCCACTTTAGCTTCTGCTCTTATGTCCTCATTTCTTCATCTGTCCCACAGTGTACATCCTACCACCCTTCTCAGGCACTTCATTTCCATCACTTCTAGCTTCTTCAACTGTTCTGCCTTTACTGCCCAGGTTTCTGTACCATACAGTGTACTGGTTGCACCACTGTTTTATACACCTTACTTTTTAGCTTCTTTGGCATTCTTCTGTCATAGACTACACCTGATACTCTATGCCAGTTGGCTGCAGCCCCTCTGATTCTAGCTTTGACCTCTGAATTCAGACTACCCCTCTCCTCAACTACTCCTCCCAGATACTTGAAGCTGTTTACCTGTTCCACTATCTTCCCTTCCATCTCTATTCTCAGCTTCTTCTGATTTCCCCAATTTGCTGCCATTACCACCATCTTATCTGTGCTTAGTTTTATCCGATGTGCCTTCAGATTTGCATTCCATTCTCCTATCCTTTGCTGAAGTCCTAGCTCAGTCTGCCTGCACTGCCACATCATCTGCATACAGCAGCTTTGTTGATCCATTCCCTTCAACCTGTTTGCTAATGTAGTCCATCACCAGTATGAACAGCAGTGGGCTCAGAGCTGACCCCTGATGTACACCCACACCCACTGGGAACCCCTCTGTGAGGCTGGACACTGTCCGTACTTGAGTCATTGTGTCTTTGTGCATAGCCTGCACTAATTCTACCAATGTTTCAAACCATCACAGTACTGCCCAGATCAGCTTTCTTGGGACCTTGTCATATGATTTCTCCAAGTCTAGGAATGCCCATTTGGATTCTCTCCTCATCTCTAGCTTATTCTCAAGTATCTGTCTTAATGCAAACATTGAGTCAGTTGTGCTGCATCCTGATATGAATCCAAACTGCTCATCTCCCATCTTACATTCTACTACACTGCATATCCATTTATCAATCACCCTGTCCAGAGCTTTCATAAAATATGATAGGAGTTTGATGGCTCTGTGCTGCTCACAGTTGTGGATGTCCCTTGTTCTTGTACATTGGCATGAGTATGCTTATTCTCCAGTCATCTGTGATACACCTTTCTCCACACTGCTAGTAGTACCCTCAGGAGCCATTTCTCTCCTATCTCACCCAGAATCTTTATCATATCTGCTGTGGCCTCATGTGAGCCTGCTGCTTTCCCTGACTTCATCTTCCTTAGTGCTGTTCTTACTTCTTCTAGGGTGGGCTCCTCTTCTTCTCTCATTGTTTCTGGGGCAGTACAGCTTCTGTGGGGTTTTCTTTATTCAGAAGCTGCTGGAAATACTCCTTCCATCTGCCTTTGATGTCCTCTGGGCTGGTGAGCAGGTTGTTGCTGGAATCCCTTATGAAGGGTGTCTGACTATCTTCTTTATCTTTCTGTATTTACCTTGCAACCTGATATAGATTCTTTGTGCCCCTTACTGAGTCACATTCCAGAAGTTGGTACAGTGCCTCTGATGCCCTATTCTTTCTTAGCTTCTTTGTTAGCAAATCAGTAGTCCTTCCTAGCCTGGTCAGTCTTTTCTGTCTTCCATTTCTTCCTGCACTCCTTTTTTCTTTTGATGACTTCCTGGATTTCTGCATTTCAGCACCAGCTTTCCTTGACTACCTTATTTCCATACCTGACTCAGCCACATATCTTTTCTGTAGTCCTAACACATGCTGTTTTTAGGTTCTGCCATTCTTCTTCAACTCCACCTGTTTCCTCTTCTTCTTGGGGTGCTAGATCCCTGAGTAATTCCTTGAAGTGTTATAATTTCTCTCCAGTCAACTTCCAGGTCTTCAGCCTGATCTCTGTTGACCTTAGAGCCTTCTCTGACCACTGCTTGCAGCTGATTGTGGCAACTAGTGGTTTATGCTGTGGGCTGACTGTTTCACTGGGGATGACTTTGCAATTATGGATTCTGCCCCAGTGCCTTTTCCTTCCTAGAAGGAAGTCTACTTGAGTTGCACGTTGACTACTCTTGTATGTGATCTTGTGACTGTCTCTCGTTCTGAATCATGTGTTGGCTACTATCAAGCCATTTGCCAGACAGAAGTCTAGAATGGCTTTTAGGTTCATAGGTTCATAGGTTTATACTAGGCTATCTGCCCTAAGGCATTTATAAGCCTAGCCCAAATTTTTGTGGCTTACGCCACCCCTTATATGAAAAAATACTGTGCCCATTAGTTTGTTGTGCCTCTGTCCAGCAGTGACACAGAGATGATTCCCGGGGTAAACCTACGATCTCCCATCCACAGGTCTAGATTTCTCTTGAACAGAGTCAGCGAGGTGCTCTGCCTCACATGGACCGGGATTTTATTCCACAGCATAGGGAGTCTCTGAGTGATAAATCTATCCCTCCAGCACGTCCTATTTATATCCGTGCTAAGGTTTAAGTCGCTTGCTCTAGTGGTTTTGGTGGATTTGGATTTTTTGAGGTGGATCCTTCTTTACTCCTGTTGCCCCATCCATGTGGACCCAGACAGTCCTCATATCCTGTTCTGTCTGTCCCAATATGTGCATTAAAGTCACCCATTATCAACACCAATTCACGTTGTCCTGCTTTATCTAGTAGGTCCTGCAATTGCTGTCTGAATGCACTCTTTTCCTCACTATCACAATCCTGCTGTGGGGCATAGGCTGAGATTATGAATACTGCCCTATCAATACACTGGAGTCTGACTGCCATGAGTCTGTCATTAATTCTGGTGAAATCCCTTACTGCCTTCTGAAGCCTCTCTCTCACAACAATTCTGCCTGCCCTCCAACTGAAACTCTGTATCCCAAGCCAAGTGGCTTTGCTGCACTGCCGTTCTATCTTGTCTCCTTGATACATAGGATGCCCAGCATCCTCTGTATCATCATATCATCCACTTCCAAGATGCATCCTGTCAGTGAACCTACAATAAGTGTAGCACTTTTCAGTTCATGTTTGGCAGGTTGGTTGAGTTTACGTCCAGCTTTCACTCAACAGAGCTATCCCAGGTAACCCAGGCTGGGCAACTAGACACCGGCCAGCCAGTAGCTTATTGACCCAGGGCTGCTGGGCTTTATGGCGGGCACACACTGGCTAGTAGGGGCACATATACTCCTCCCACCATTAGCACGGGTCCTTGATGTGGGACAGAGTAGGCCGGGTCTTCAACCCACTTATGACCGGTAAGTACCCATGCCCATTTTTGGTGACATTAGTCAACATGACCAAATCACCTAGAGCCACATTTTACACCATCAAGTGGCTAGCCCTGCCACGTCATGCAGTCTGAGATCCATGTTCTCCTATCTTGAGGATACTGAGCACCACAGTAGATGCCCAAAGCGGTTGGTCTGCACAACTCTTTCCCCTATAGGGCACCTTATAGAGTCTGTGCTGCTTCCCACAGTTCCATTCATTGGTGAGTTTGAGATGGAAACACAGCATGTTTTTTGGACATGGGAGAAACCCCACGGAGACACAGGGATAACATGCAAACTCCAAACTGGCATTGGTCAGAAGTCAGGATTGAACCTTGTACCTTGTGCATGGGAAGCAAAGACCTTAACCACTAAGCCATCATAGTTGTAACATTTTAAAAGTGTCTCTGAATGTCCCTGATGTACTCTGGCTAAGTCCCTGCTTCTGTTGACATATGTTCCTGTTTGGTTGACAGCTATGCCCAACATACTTGTCAACCTCTTACAGCATGAAACCAGGACAAAGCCATATTTTTTTTGGGGGGGGGGGGGGTCAAAGGCGCAAACTCAGCAAAAGTGTTTAAATATTAGTCAGATATCCACAAGTTTTTGTGAAAATGACCAAAACTATGAGACAAATATCCTGACATTCTGCAAACATCTGTATGGTTGAGAGGTATGATTCCTGCAGGGAACATAAACAACAGCAGGTTTGCATTGTTTTCTCCCACTGTGTCTCAAAAAACTCCAGCTTTACTCAGTCGTATATCGCCTTCTCAGACATGATCTCTGCCTAACATACAAAGCTATGTCAAACCCAAAGCTGTTGAACATACTCCACTTAAAGAAATCCCAATCCCTCCAAGCTACACGCTCTAGGAACCTAAACCTTGTCACTACAATAAACAGAACATGCTGGAGGGACAGATTCCTGTCCCAGAGACTTCCCATACTCTGGAATAAACTACCTATCTATATCAAACAAAGCTCCTCATTAGCACTCTTCAAAAAAAATCTTGATGATTGGATGGGAAGTAGGAAATTCACTACAGGGATCACCTCTGTGGCTCTGCTCAACAGGAGCAAAAGAAAATAATTTTCTTGGGTGGCGAAAGCCAGGGTACCTTTTTGGCTAGGCTTATATAGGCACTAGGGCCAATAGTCTTGTACCTACCTACTATGAACCTATCAACCCATGAACTGGTGTTTCTGGACTGCACCCATACAGCTGTTGTAATAGCACGCTGTTAATTGTCTGGCAGTAGTCGTATGACATATTAGTGGGAGTTTGCTCATAGGGGACACACCACAGTAGACTGCAGTGCTGGGTGTTGGAACATACAACAGAATCTGTCATGGCACACATGGACATACCCCAGTATTGCTACTATCTTGGTGGTATCCACACATGTAGAGTGTTGCCAGAATGTGGGGTATGATGTGTGAGGGATCAGTAGATAGTGCAGGCCATTATGTGTGTGCTGGATCTGTGCATAGTGGATGTCCACTTATCTGGTCCTGTAATGTGTTCCCCCTTTTGTTGTCTTTCAGGAACCATGTACAGCCAAAGACATGCCCCCTTCTCAGACACAGAGAATGACATGATAGTGGATGGACAGAGACAGCACCATCAGATCTTGTGGTCCAGGGGGAGGTATAATTTGGAGCAGTGGGCAGCATTGTCTGCAGACCATGTGTGGTTTTCCAATCAGACTGGCCGGCAGGACAGGCCCTATGAGCAGGTCCAACACAGGGCCACAGCCATGCTGAATGCTGCACGATGAACATCCACTCACAGCCACAGAAGAATTCCTGGTGAACCTAGGAACACACAACAGCTCCCAGGCATCCATTACACCATACATCATGGAGGTGAGTGCCACAGTGTCCACAGCAGAGGAGTGTCCAGGCAAGCATACTGTGTTCACCAGTGTAATACTGTATCAGTCATTGTGGCAGGTGTACATACCTGTACATTGGTGTTAGTTCTACCTGCATTGGAAGGAGGTTAGGTTTTATGTACAGTTGTGCACACATACTCAGAATGTCAGCAATACAGCCAGTATCACAGTAGGCACTGTACATGTGAATTTACACACATATTACCTTGTAGTGCTGTAAGATTTGATAGTGCTGACAATACCTCTCTGTCACCTTTTCAAAGGTCCATCAGGAGTGGCCCAACTCCATGGTCCTGCACTTGGTAAGTATGATACATTTTTTTACGGATCATATATACCCTATAAAAGTTAAGAGCTGCTATATTGCCCTATGTACAAATGTTGTGTTTACCCAGAGTAAAATAATTGTATGTTCCATTCTTGAACAGATAACTATGGTTCATAGACTGGTTAGTCACAGGTGTGTATTTGAATAACCATCAACACGTCTGCACTTATAGTTATGAGTGGCTACACAGCCTGGTATACATGAGGCAATTACTCCAAGATGCCTGTTCAAACACTAAAGGGAGATGCTATTTACCTGAGACTGTGACACTAGTACTGGCATATCATTCTCAAGATAGGTGTACTGGGTTTTATGTTAGGTCTATCATGTATAGTCTCATATTTCATACCTTACAGGCAGATTGTACTGGCAACTTTTCCTGGATGTGGCTGACATGCATGTTATAAAGGGCTTAACTTGTCAGTGTATGTTGATGTGAGGTTGTCTGTTATGCATGGAAGTGGAGATGAGAAGATGCATGACTGGTAATGCAGTTGTGAATCCTCATTTGTATGAGTCTGTGTGGATTAGCATACATAAAAGTGAAGGTAGTAATATACTGCTTTTGTCTAAGTTTCCACAGGTGACCAGGGGGTTTGGAGTCTGTCCCCCTCACAACCTGATGTCAGTATCTCATTGGACACTGATGATGGTGGCCATAGTGAGACACAGGTGGGGTTGTTGGGGACTGAATCTGTCCCAGAGGTTGACATCCCTCACCTGCCACCATTGTCACAGCACACAGTTAGTATGCCCACACATACCCATTCCCCAGAGGCCACAAATATTGGACAGTCAAAGGGTGTCAGCATTAAACAGGACAATGTGGCAAATATGGTATCAGTGATTGTAGACACTGGCCATAGCCAGAGAGCTGGCAAGGTCCCACACAGGTGGATTGACATGGGTGCTTGTAGGGGAACTGCTGTCCATACACCACCTGTCACAGGTGTCACATCATGGGTCACTCAGCACATGTTTTGGGCCATCATGGAGATACAGGCACATTCTGAACACAACACCAGATGGATACTTAGGATTATGGATGCAGCACAGTCTGACATCCATGACTGCCTCCTCCACATTGAGGGCACCCTGGGTCTGTTCACTGATGCAGTGGATAGACAGTGGGCTGAGACAGTGTTGGTCTTGGACTGCACATTGTGCTGGAACATCTGGTTGGAGTTGGATGTCAGACACATGGACATAGGTCAGCAACACCATCTGCTGAGATTCCACATGGCCATGCACAGTGATGCACCCGTAGTGGCAGTACCTTCAGTGCTACAGAGGGAAGCGTGCTGTCCACACCATGATGTGGCAGGCCATGGGCACGTGGTCCTGGTCAATCCTGTGGGGGACACAGCCCCAGCATTTTGCAGTCACCATCAGGTACTAGCACCCCATCTAACCTTGGACATGGTAGTGAAAGTGCTACTCCTGGTAGATCCAGTTCCTGTTTTCGTGACTAGAGACAGTGAACTGTCAACTCTACCATGTATGGTCCACAGCTGTCCAACATACATGTGTAGGGCTAGCACTGGGCTTGACTGTGCCATGCACACACTCAAACACCACTCTCACATGCAGGTCACCTACAGACACACACGGCACCTCTTCATGGCCCATCTAACCTACACTCCTCCTGACTCGAACACATGCTGTCAACTGTTTGACACAGCCTAGGTATCCAGCACCCCTGCACACCACATCCTCTGCATGAGATGATACCTGTGCCACATCCCTGCCATCCATACCATTGATATAGGGAAAACTATGTGTCTGATGCACAAGGTGTCTATATCACTTGACATGTACTTGTGTAGTGCAGTACTGTTTTGCCATGCCACTTGTGGGCCACAACAGGTACTGTATGCTGGCATGTGTCATGGCTACACATCACACTTTGTGTATCTTTGTTGCATGATGTTAACCTGGTGGTAGTGTTACAGAATGGCAGCTGTGTCATGGACTGGTGTATGTTTCTCTTCCAGGGGATACACTATGGACAAATGGCAGCAATACAGTGGCACAGGATGGCATGGCACCACAGCAGAAATATGACATCAGTAAGGTACAGCAGTATAAGTGCATGGCATCCCAGATCCATATGTGTAGAACAGTCTATCAGGGACAATGGAGTCAGTCATTGTATTCATACATTCATACTTTGTGATAAGGTCTGCTGCCCTGGCTACATGTCACCTGGGTTATCTGAACTTACAAATCTAGAAGGTGTGGTGATGGAGTTGACATGTGAACAAATATCCTGTATATAGGTCAGACAGGTGGCATACATTACTCATGATTATGTATAGGAGGGCAATTTAAGGCAAGCAGCTAGTCGCAGGGCCAAATTTGTACATAACCATTGCACAGGGATGGCCCATAAAGCCATGTCTGTAGTGCTGCACAGGGATATATTCACACACACACACACACACACACACACACACACACACACACACACACACACACACACACACACACACACACACACACACACACACAGAAACACACTGAGTTGGTTGATGTGAGATTAGAGCCCCTACCTATCTACAATTACACACTATAGCTTGCAGTACTTATCACATGCATCACTGAATTTATTTGATAATAGATTGTCAGCCAGCATTCTTGAGGTGGATGACATCAGCAGGCCTTGTAGAGGAAGGCAGTATAGAGGCCAGCAGCTAGTCATAGAGCCATAAAATGCATAACCATTGCACAGAGATAGCCCATATGGGCTTGTCGATTGTACTGCATGGGGATATATTTACACACACACACACACACACACACACACACACACACACACACACACACACACACACACACACACACACACAGTTAGCTGATGTGAGATTAAAACCCCTACCTATCTTTAATTACACACTATAGCTTACAGTGTTTATCGCACGTGCCACAGAGTTTACTTGATATTAGATTGTCAGCCAGCACTCTTGAGGTGGATGACATCAGTAGACCTTGCAGAGGAGGGCAATATAGAGGCCAGCAACTAGTCACAGGTCCATAAAATGCATAACCATTGCACAGAGATAGTCCATATGGGCATGGCTGTAGTGCTGCATTTAAGACCCAAAATCAATAAACACAAAGTGGAATAAATTGTATATCCTTTCAAAATAGATTAGCACTGATTTAAATTACTTCTTCTCAATGCCTTTTAATTATCCAAACTTCTTTAACACCAAGTAAACAAAAGTAAAGGGTTAAATTACATTTTTCTAACTTATTTTGGTACACAAACAAGCCCATAATAGCATTCACTTGTCACACCTGACCATGTGATTAATTAATTCTTATTCTTTAGCATTAGTATTCAAATAAATAGCAAAACTGATTAGATCCTTCCTATAATGCAAAGTGGTAAGCGATACATAATAATATATATGAAGGTACTATGATGAGGCTTCCCACTCATTTTTTTATTTTTTATTTAATAATAAAATGATATGGATATTGAATAATTCTACTTACTCCCCCTTACAAAACTGACAATTTCAAACTATATAAATAATATTTTCAAATCATTTTGAAATGTTACTTATATTTTCCAATAGTTAAGCAACAGATATTTTCTGCTTTCCTAAACCATTAACACCAAGTTTTGCAGGGAGTGGGAATCTAATAAAATACCCAACTTAAAAAGGAACAGTTTCATTTTATAGTTTAATTGTTTGAAAGAACATATTGTATTCTTACAGATATTATTGTTGCAAATATGAATTTGAGTCAAATGACTAGTTTTTAGTCCAAATTATAAGGAATTCAGTGCCATCAAAACACAGCAGGTGACTAAATACTAGAAGGCAAGCTTTCCTTTTGTATTTGAAAATATGAATTCCATATTAATAAATAAGATAAATCCCAAATCCTGGCTACCAAAATTATATACAACTGTAATGTCTAATAAAGTACCATCAAAGATACATCAGATGATAGGATATGAGAAGGTAATCTAACCTTCTTTACTAAAATATATATCAGTTCAATTTAAAAAAAAATAAGAAATTCAAAATCCCATCTATCAAAATGAAATAAAATGGAATTGTTTAATAATATAACAATAAATACTTTTGTTAAAATTTTGAATGCTCACTGAATTACATAAATTCTCAGAAATCAGTCAAATCTGATTTTATCATTTTCAACAAATGCCACATCATCATTTTTCTGGAAAGCTTTCTAAAGGAAATGTGGTCATAGGGCCTTTTTCATCCCTCATAGAATTGAGAAGATGTTAAGTAAAATAATTCTTGTTACCTAACATGTAACATTTCAGCAAAAGTAGGTTGTTAACATATTTTCCATGACTGTATTATGTTTAAAAGAAAGGTAAAAATTCCAGTTTTTGACAAAGTCATTATTGTTAGACAATTTTACTCTAAACACTTGGTTTTAATGCTTCAATTTTCAGACACTGTAGCAAATCTCAGCTCCCTCTCCTTTGATGTCTCACGTGGTAGATTGAAAGAGAGCGGCAAGAATTCAGAAAGAATTAGCACATTGCATTATGTGAAAGTACAGTAAGCAGAGGCACACCAGGGTGGGACTGATTCAGAGACGTAGGCAGCATGACAGCTTTACCTGGGGCAACAGTCTAGATAGCATTGTATGCAAATGACTGTCTAACATGAAAATGAGCAACATTATGAAAATGAGATCAACTGCAAACATAAATGAGGGTAAACAACATGGCAGCTTGATTCAGAACCATAAAAAATGCAGAACAAGACTGCATGGACAGCAAGTTTTTATGCCACCATTTTTTCATTAACAGAGAAATAGACTGCATTAAAATTTTAAGAGATGCATTCATATTATCTAGACAGCATATGTCACAGGCACCAGTGTCCCTAGTGGTGCATGTCATTATCCTCCATTTCACAAATAGATGTCTGTCTAACTTGTCATCACCTCCATGACAGGAGTATGAGTAAATGCTATTGTGTGGATAAATATTATCATATAGGAGCTTGTAAGCATGTATAAATCTCTCATGGAATTCCAATGGAATGTGGGATACCAACACCTATCAATATTTAGGTATGTGTAGCTCTTACTACTGTTGTTACAGGGACCTATCAGCAGTTGTCAGGGGACACAGTAAGTGTGTCACTGGTGTCTGCATCCTGCAAACTACACCAATTGATATCATGCTGGAGAATGTGGAGGAACATATGTGACACCTACAGTCTGTAGAGGAAAAAAAAACAGCATTGTATGGGCATTCTATGATGAAGTCCATTTCTGTGAGGTTCCAGAAGCTATTATCTCTACCCACATTGCCATCAAGAACCCTGCAGGTCCACCTGGACACCAGGAGGACCTGCAAGGTCCACCTGGACACCAGTCCATTAACCTGAAGGGTTTCCTCTCTGTCAACTGCCAGCTGATGTGCAATGCAATAAGGTATTAGCAGCGGCATTAATATTATCGGTAGCTCAACAGATAGCACATTCACAACTGGTCATGGAAGATCAGAAGACCATGGGTTATATTTCCATCTCAGGTACTTGAATTAATTTTCTACTTCTGAGGCTATAGTGCAGTATAAAGGTGAACTACACTTCTGAGTGTGTTGTCCTTTAAATGAGACATTAAACTGAGGTCCCATCTGTCTGAGTTGGTGGTAGCTCAGGTGGATGCAAATATACCATGTCACTTATAGAAAAAATGAGTGTGGGTTGCTTTATACATATACCTATGTCTCTTTCTCTCTCTCTCGATATATATATATATATATATATATATATATATATGTGTGTGTGTGTGTGTGTGTGTG
The DNA here is from genome assembly GCF_019279795.1 of Protopterus annectens. Lineage (NCBI taxonomy): Eukaryota > Metazoa > Chordata > Ceratodontiformes > Protopteridae > Protopterus > Protopterus annectens. Next base: position 497,600,872 of record NC_056730.1, on the reverse strand, counting down.
TGTGTGTGTGTGTGTGTGTAAATATATATAAATAAATAAATAAATAAATATATATATATATATATATATATATATATATATGAATACATTATTTACATGTTATTTACACATATTTTATATTATTTACATTTACATATTTTTTGCAACCACATATCCATCTTATTTACATTATTTATTTATTGTTTGTTAACTGGGTTAATCCATCTGAGCCAGTGGCCCGTTTTCAGTGAAGACCCAAGGAGAAAAGCTCCAGACAGTTATTACAAACTTACATAATGAGAAACATCTGACAATGAAGTTGTATGCAAACAAAACAATAATGTGCTTTACATGAGAACATTAGAAATTTACAGAAGACCTGAGAATGAAGTTTACACAAACATTACAATAATGTGCATAACATGCAGTACAAAAGTTAACATTTTTTTTCATTTTTTTTTTTTTATAATTAACAAAAAGAGAAAGATGCCAATGAGATAAGACATTTGCAATAGGTGGGTGTTAAAGTGTGAGAGGTAGTAAGGTGGTAAGGTGGGATTTAAGTGGGATCATTGCAGTGACAGGTGCTGACATTTAGGAGAAAAGATTTAAGCTTGTATTTAAAGAGATTTATGTTAGAAATGATTCAGATGTTAAGGGGGAGTTTGTTCTATTCATGGGAAATACTCTATTTGTAAAGAATTTTAGCAATGTTTTTGTTTGGTTTATAGGTGTCCAGAATGAGTTGGTCAGAGCTGCAGAGAGTTCTGGAAGGGGGTATAATGTGATATTAGTGAAGATAGAGCAGGACAGGAAAGGGGTTTTAAGAATAGAGTATGTGTCATCTGCAGCTGGGAGTGAAGCAGGTGCTGGGAGAAGTCAAGCCACTGGAGTTGTTTTAGTGCATAGCAATGATGAGATGTGTAGGGTTAGTTACTAGCAACACTTGCAACACTATAGCATGATTGACAGAGTTTAATGAAAAGGGTAGACTGTAAGTTTGAAAAAATGGGGGAGGAATAAAGTAGACATGGAAGAAAGAAGCCTGACCTAGTTTCTACCTAGAGTCAGGGGCTAGGTATTTTTTGTCTGTAGAGTAGGCAGAGTTTTTGATTGCTCTTTTTAATATAGTGCTGAATATGGGTATCAGATTTTAATTGGTCATTGATAATAACACCAAGAAGTTTAGTATATGGGTCAAGTTGTATGATGTTATTATCACGAGAAAAAATGGTGAAGGTTGATTTGAGGTTGGAGAGGGTTTTTGGAAAAAAGAGTAGTAGCTTTGTTTTTTTGGGATTTAGAATTAGTTGGTTGTTGGTTAGACATGTTTTTATAGATAGGAAGCTATGCTGAGTAGTAGAAAAGAGGTTAGAGAAACTGTCAGAACAGGTAATAAGGGTAGAGTTGTCAGCATATTGTATCAGGGAGGATGGTGCACAGGAAGTATGCAGTTGGTTTGTAAAAATATAAAAGATTAAAAAGCCAAGAATCGAGCCTTGAGGCACCCCAGATTGTACTGGTAAGTAAGGGGAGCAGATAGCCTGCCATCTTACTGATTGCTGTCTATTAGTGAGATAGCTAGTGAAGCATGTAATAGTAGAGGGAGATAAGTTGAGTTGTCATAGTTTATCGGGAAGTTTGGAGTCTGATATGGTATTGAATGCTTTAGAAAGGTCAAAAAAGAGGCAAGAAACTAGTAAATTTCTGTTCATGGCTTCAGCAACAGCTTGAGTAAAAGACAGTAGGGCAGTAGATGTACTATGATGGGGTCAGAAGCCATGTTGCATAGGGGTTAGGAGGTTATTATCTAGAAGGTACTTAATAAGCTGTCTGTGAGTGGATTTTTCAAGGTGTTTAGATAGCAGAGAGAAGATAGCAATAGGTTTGTAGTTGGATGGTCCTTTGCTGTTGCCTTCCTTGTTTAATGGAGCGATAAAGAATTATTTCCATGTATCTGGGATAGTGGATTCTTGACTAGATCTACTGATCAGGATAGAGACAGGGTAGGCTATTGAGTGAGCGGCTAGTTTAAGAAAGGGGGGGTTGTCAGAAGAAGGGGAACATAGCTTCAGCTTAAGTAGGAGAGATTTCATGTAAGATGTTGGGATGGGTGGAGTGTGAAAGAGGGAGTATTGGTAAAATGTGGAGTGGGGGTGTTTATTGTTCTGACCATTGTGGGTGAGTTTGTGAATAGATTCAATGAAGTATGAATTTAGAAGAGTGGCAGTTTCAAAGTGGGTTTTGTTGGGGTAGGGTTTGGGGGTAGAAGGGTTACTTGGGTATAGGATCTTATTAATAGAGTGACATAATCTTTGGGGGGGGGGTAGACATATGGGTGAGTTGGGCATTAGAGTAGCATTTTGTCTTATCTGTATTGATGTGTTTTTTAGCTAGATTATGAAGTAGTTTATAGGTTTGGAGAAGAGAAGGTGATTTAGTTTTATTCCATTGTTTCCAGGTGCTGTCTCTTTTTTTCATAAGATTGAGTGTATCTTTTGAGAGCCAGGGGTTGTAGGTTGGTTTGAGTCTTACTTTTCTGAGAGGTGCTACGAAGTCAAAGATGGAGAGAAAAGTGTGACTGAACCGAAGGACAGCTTCATTTAGATGGATGTGTTTCAGAGCTGACCAGTCTACAGAGTTTAGCATGTGATTAAAGGTCTCAGTGTTAATGGTGAAGAAATTGCAACAATCTTTAAAGACATGGCATTTAGGTATTTGAACAGCATGCCTAAGAACTTGGATAGGAAGGTGTTCACTAAACAAGTAGGGTAGGAGGGTTTTAATACAGGTTAGGGTCAGTTGTTAGGATTCAGTCAAGAGTGGAGCCACTAGTATTTTTATTGTTTGTTTTTACAATTTCTTCTTCAGTAATACAACACAGTTTTAGTACATATTGTTTTCATTCCAGTTTTCTTAATTTTTATCAGATTCATGTTGATAGATCAATGGCAGTTTATTTCAACACAAATTGATCAGAACATTTAGCCAAAAGCATATTGGGAAACACTGAAAAAAAAAGTTTTTTAAGGGTAACAAGCCCCTCAACTTAAATACACCTACCCTGAGATTGTACAATAGTGGGAAAAAAATAATTCCTTGCTATTGCAAAAAGTGGTCTTGGCTAGACATTGTTGTCAATATGGGTTTGACCAAGCTGCCTTTGACAGATTGACATATATTTTTTTCATATTTTATCATCTCTACTGTTTTTTTTAGAACCATTTTCTTATTTCTGACAATACATATTTGCCTCATGTATTTTTGTTATACAATAGTCTTTCATCTTCTTTTCCACATTGCCCAAATTGTAACAAATAATTTATCATTTTTATCAATTTCTTCCTTCCATACAATATAATTTCTATATTCATTTCCTTGAAATATTCCCAACTCAATATATTTTTAAACTTTTCCTAAAAAGACTTATTTGTTTTACAGTATATTTTTAAAAAGCAATATTTTGCAACTTCCTCTACCTGGCAATCATAATATATTTCACTTAACAGGTAACTTGTTTAATAAATTTCTCCAGAAAAAATCCTCAGCTTCATATAAGTCTTCAAATGTTTGCTTTTTTGCCTTATCACATTTCTATCATAATCTGATAAGTAATTTCATGGATATTCAAGAAAAAATCTTGCATAGGTTTTTCATACAACTCATTCCTTTTCTCATAGCATTCATCACTTTTACTATTTTGCATAACTTTACCTTATTTACATATTCCTTTCTTTCCATATTCTCTATCATCCTTTCTTTTCCTTTTTACTTGTTTTCACATCTCTTCATACTTTCAATAAACTCTCAATCCACTTCTTCTAAAACACAAACTGCTACATCTCTCATGGCATCCTCCATCTTAGGTTTCTCACAACCCTTACAATCAAGTCAGCAGCAGACCTCTGGTACCACCTATTGGTCATGACACAAAATAAACAAGATAAAAGTGTAAGGGATGTTCCCTAGTGCCCTGGCCAAATTTCCCCTAGTCAGAATGAATACCACCTTGGGCCTCCTCACAAAAGAGGCCACTAGCCTAGTGGTACTAATCCGGTCAAGAAAAGAATAAATAAATTAAATAAAACATTTTTGGCAATATGTCTGAGCACCATCCAGGATGTTCCCATGGTTCCCACATCTGGCACATGTCCAAAGTATACTGACACCCTCATCTCTACAGGATGATTTTTCACAGGGGCATCTCTCTGGTGACACTGGATATGTCCTGATGCCAGAGCTTATGGCACTGAGCCAAATTCTACAGAGCATAGATGAGCTTACATACAAAGATACACTGTTGTAGAACCCCAATATTATTGAGTGTGTTTGGATTGTTGAAGGCCTGCTTCTGTTGCCAGGATTCCTCCGGAGGTAAACTGCAATATTCTTCAGAGATATGCAGCAAGATATTTGATCTCTGTGTAACTCTGCACATTATGATGGTAACCAGGCAGTTAAAGCATGGAATCACCATCACGGAACCATACAGACCTGAGTCAGTTGTAGACAAGGCAGTAGGTGAGAAGTCAGCAGTTCATCAGAGGAACTGGCTGGATAGTAATCACTTGTGAGTCTGAGGCATGTGCAATATGCTGTGGCACTAGAATAGTGGAGGTATCTGGTCAACAGCAGAATAGAGACATCAAATATTAAAACTGATGCATGCAGTAGTACACCCAGACCATACAGTACAGTGTATTGCCTGGCCATCAAACATTGCCTAACTTATTTACACAGCAGTTTGAGCAAGGGACAACGGTCATAATTTGTACATGTGGGGTGGGGCATAGTGACAGGGATAAGAAATTGCTTCATAGCTGAAGGTGGGGACAGACCAGGGATGCGAAAGAGTTATTGTATTATAATGCTGAGTGATTGGGGGAGCTGGTTGAATTCTGTAGGGAAAGGGTGGAGCCTCTTGAAGTGGGCAGGTGTTTAGATGTTGTGGGCACTTGTACAAGACCAATGCTAGTGGACTGGGAAAGCAATGTGCTTGTGTGGATGCAACAGTGGTTGTAGGTCCATATGTCAAAGTGATGCAGACCATAAATGGCCTTGGCCAGGGGTTGTTCCAATCATGGAAAGACACTGTCAGCAACCCTCAGTGACAATGACAATGTTGACTTGCATGGCCATGACTCTACGACCATGTACAATGGAGAAATGTCACAGCAGCTACATCCATAAGTGTGTCCTCACCATACCACACCAGCCTTGTCATCAATAAGTGGACTTCAGGAAGAGACAGTACATGACTTATAGGTACTTGCTCTGTGAGGCATACCCACAGTGGAGACAAAGTAGTGATACCCACCTATACAGTGGTGGCCCTGGTACACTGAAAAAGGGGATCCCATGGAGGGAGCAATGGCTGCTAAGTGGTTGTCTAATCACCTGGTGTGACCCAGGCATTGCAGGCCCTTATATAAGTCACCATATATTCCCCACAGTACAATAATCATCTTGGCCATGGCATTGGTATATCAGCCTGGATCACTGACCTGCACGTATGTTAAGTGGACAGAGCTTTAGTCAAATTAATAGATTCTGAGAGAGCTTTGGACAAGACTCCAGCTTGAAATGTGGCTGCTTGAAAAAAACTAAGGTATTTTGGTTACATCATGAGAGAAGGAAAATAGTTATCATTGATTTTACAAGGCAAAGAGACTGGAAAATTATCAAAAGGGTGACAGAAATAAAGTTGGACAGATTACATTAAGGAATAGACTGGGAGGTCATTGGTAGACTGCAGTGGTGCGGTGTGAAATAAGAAACAGTGGCACAATATTATCTCATTAGCTTAACTGATCTCTAACCATCAGAACTGATGACTGATGATGAAAGGACAAGTCAAGCAAACATTGCTTCTGTCAGAGTATACATTCGTAAATGCACAGTGTTGTCTCCCTCATTTTGTTAAGGTAAATGTTGGTAAAAGTCAATCGATCATGGATAACAACTAAGGGCAAACAATTGTATAAGGAGGTGATAACTCATAGAAACATGTCTTTAGTTAGAGAATATGACAGTAAATGTATTGATCAGATATTTACAGAAGTGACAGTAAAATAGATATGACATATAGGCCAATATTTAGTAAAATAGATAATGAATTTGAGACTGATTGTATTAAAACCACCAACTTTTCTAAGTATTTGCTTTAAAACACTGTCTAGACATCATTACTATAAAGCAGATATTTAGTAATCACAGAAATATTCTCAAAGGTATTCTGAGCTTGGTAAAAAAAAGTCACACATAAGGGTTCAAATTTGAAATCTAGTTTAAAAAAAATAGAGCCTTGAAATAAATGCACTCATACCACAAGTATGGCAAAATGACAAAATCCCCATGTTTGTACTCCTGTGATGTTAAATATTGTATAAGCATATATACATATAAATATTATGTATTTATGCATGTATATATATATATATATATATATATATATATATATATATATATACAGAGAGAGAGAGCTATTAATGGCAATGTTTATAAGCACACTGAACCAAACAAAAGTGAAAAATAAACATTAACATTAATTGGTATTGAAAACAAAAAGTCATGAACCTATAATGATGAAAAATATATGCAAACACTTTTCTTTTTTGATCATAAAAAAAAAAATAGTAGCATCTACAGAAAGAACCATAGCCTGCTCATTGGCACCTGGTTCCACTCCCCAGTCTGGTACCCCTCAAAGCTAGGTTGAGGAATAAAAAAAGAAAAACTCTGTTTGCCAATCTGGCACTCCGTCCCTCTCTCCTAAGGAGGAGTGCTATGTCCCTAACTCCCTGATGCTCTATATGAGAGTAAAAAAGAAAAGGTATATTCTCTGATGTGGCGCTCCTTCCTCTAGGTCCTAAAACCCTCCTTCTGTGCTCCTGCCCTTGCATTTATGTGAGGAACATTACATTAAAAAAATTGCATTTGCTGATCTCTCCCCATGACACCTTGCACCTGGAACCATACCTTTCAACTGTCCAGATTTTCGCAGACTGTCTATAGTTTTGCTTCATAATTTTAGTCTATTACTCATAAAATTTTGGTTTTCTGGCAAATTATTGGCAAATTGTTGAGTACTGAAGGCAGAAAATATTGACAGGCATTTGAATTTCAGACTTTATACCCTTCTGAAAATTCATGCCATGCAAAACCTGTTATTTTATCAACTTTCTAAGCTTATAAGAACAGTATTTAAAAAATGACCCAATTTTTTCGTCTTTATTCCTCCATTATTTATGGCTTTGTCCAGATTTCTTGCTCTAAGAGGTTGAGAGGTATGCTGGAGTGATGCCTCTTACACCTCACCCTAGCTATGCTTTTGCCTGTAGACATGCTTTGGCTGAATAGCGGTACTCTTAGGGGAACTTTTTTTTCATAATGTTCTGTGTATAGATGATGGGGACAGGATTAGGTTCAGTGACAGGATAAGGGTTCCAGTCAACACTCATACAAGGTGGACAGATACGGGTTAGGGTTAACACTTATGTGTAAGGTAGACAGGGAGACAATGAGGAAAGGTTTTCTATGTGTCATATCCATCTGCATGGTAAAGAAACTATGATACCCAATGCCTTAAGTATAACTGGTACAGAGTCCAAGTGAGCAGAAAACCTAGAAGCCCATCAACCAATTGTGTGCCAAGATGAGGCTGAGAAGAATTGTTGTTGACCACCTGGAGAATGATGGTAATTGTAAGGGCTATTCAGAAAAAAAAAATTCTTAAAGGTGAATGGACAACTGGTAGTTAAGGCTTGGTATGAAACTTCTTATGCAAGCAGCTTTTAAATCAGTGATTGCTTACTTCTCTAAAATTAAGTTACATTACCTGTGCAGAATTAGAAATGTGAACTGTGCATATAATGTCAAATTTTAATGATTGTGTTGATAGACAACTCATGTAAAAGAGTTTTAAAACTTCAGAACAGCTTATGTGATAGACAGTTATATGACATTACCAAATACATAGCCAGTAAAAAAGGAAGTATGAAGGGCAGATCCAGAGTGGAAGAGTAGTGGGTTAATGAATCAGGGTCATGGTCTTTCTTTACTAGTAAGACATCATTCTGATTGCTGAGAAAGCCAAATCAGGGGGCTGTGGAGATAATCTTACGTATTCCACTTGACTAAAGTGAAAATATGAAGCATATCTTCATTACTAACAAGCCTGGAGGTAAAACTAAAAACTCATCCTTGAAATGAAACAGGTAAGGAGAAAATTAATGAGCACAATAATGTGCGTCTGATACTGCACATGCTTTTCCCAGTGAGGCGAACGGAAGGGTAACGAGACTAGTGCCCGCTGGAGGCACACAGCAGTGGGAATAGCAGTTTGGTGCATAAGGTATGGTTACACAGTTATGGCAAAAGTACAGACATCATGAAGTAAGTTAGATGTGTTATGCTAAATATGAAGTAGTAAGATGGGGGATATCAAGAGAGCATTAAAATAGGTTTAATTTGTTTTGTCAAAAGGAACAAGTGCTATAACCATACACATTGATATAGTTTTGAAAATGGTGCTTTTTGCACATTTGCTGAGGGAAGTAGAAAGACGATTACTTTATTTTTTTCTGCGCAAAATCTATTATTTGCCTTTTCTGTAAGTAACAGCAACTTAGATGTAACGGCATTAAGGAGCTTGGGTATAAGGGTCCTGCGGACTTGCCTTCCACAAAAATACAAATCTGACCCAGGCAAATGTCCACTTGTGATCTTCTGATCGTAGCTTCAAGCATCTGAGACAGAATACCTGTTGTTTCGGTAAAGCTGCCATCAAAGCACTTTCATGCAAGTATGGCTAGATAAAGCAGAGTAGTAATGGTGGGGTAGAACCTTGGACTTAGCAAAGCATGCCATTGGAACAGTGCTGGTAGTAATGCCTTGAAATAAACAAAACAGCCATGCTTGAATTCATACAGCATATCTAGGTAGTTATAAAGTAGCTCATTCCATACAGAACCATGTTCGAGATTTTTAAATGAATCTTCTATTTTAAGCACAAAAAAGGAACATGTCTATGTTATTATGTCACTGCACTGAAATAAGTATTTTTCCCATTTCTCTAAAGAATAATAGGAATTTATGGCTGCTGTGCAGATACCAGACTGTTTTTAAACTGTCTGGCTGCTTTACTGAAGCTTATATAAAGTTAAGAAATAGATTTGTTTTTCAACTTTTATTAGTGAACAATATTCCTAAATATTGACAACAAATATATGTAAACTAGGATAGATATTAATTTCATGAGTATTATTATAAAGTTGTGAACAACCAACAACTCTATCATTTCATATTTCTTTTTGGGAGTTACATTCATATGCAAATGTATATTTTGAGATATGCAAGTAAATCAGATGTGATATCAACATTACAGTTTAACTCACAATCAAAAATAACTTTATAAGTTGTCAAGAAAAGGAATTTCTTGATTTATAAAACTTAGAAAATATTGGAACATGGTCCAGGCTTTTATTTTTTTTTTTGTTAAAGATACACTGAAAAGACTAAAAAGGCAAGGTTATTTAATTTTTAATTGTGAGTAACCCATAAACCAGAGAAAAGATTCAACACAGTACAAGTGCAATTTAATACACTCACTCTAAACTTAATGTAAGCTGAACATGGACTCCATTAATATGTCAGAAGTGGACTTGTACAACTTCACAGCAAGTTAATTCATGAATTGCATTATCTCACAAATCATTGTTAAAATAAACTGCCAGATAAAGTCTTTAAACAGTCAGGTCTAATTAAATTACTGTTAACTGCCTCTATGATATTGCATCTCCCAGACACAGAGGTCTGCACTGAATACAGTTCATTGCAATATGATTTCGAATTTTAAAGAAACGTATTATAATTAACTGGAAAGATACCACATGCCCTAGCACTGAAACTTACATGAAATTCAGACAAGATGTTTGGAGAATTAGATTAGTTTCTCTATACAATAAGAGAAAATAAGTCTCATTTTTGAGGGGATACAGATGCCTTGCTAGCTGAATTATATGATTGTCTAAATAGAAGCACACAGATACAGCAAGTAAATAAATGAGACTCAAAATACATTTGGGTAAGAATGGAAAAAACAAAATAAAATTTGGTAAGAGCACCAACATGAAATTCTGGCCATACCTGAAGATTACAGGCTAGATTGTTTTCCTTCTTATAGTATGCCAATTTAAATTAATGGTGTTAGAAAAATCTTGCATTCTCAATAGTTATTTCTAGGATGCCAACAAATAAATTATTTCTCAAAGCTTAAAAAAATGACTTTGTCTGATAACCAGTGAAGAGGCTCCACATATAACTTAAGTTGTACATTAATGTGCTGGTGGCTTAGA